>NC_087314.1:2035000-2335000 GCF_037043105.1 Vanessa tameamea | reverse complement strand
TTCATTATAGTTACCCTGTATCGTTTGTCAATGAGATCGTCATCCTCTGTTAAATTAAAACACGGTTAACCCGCGAAATCGGCTAAATGAAAGCCAATAATTTAATGAAATCATTTTCCATCGCAATATAGTTGATTACTTTCGAAATAAAAATTTAATTATCGACCATGTTCTGGTTCTATCTTTAATTAAACAATGATTCACGTCACTGTTTTTTGGAACAGGAATTTCAATGAATATTTTATTATTGATTGTATTTAAATATTAATTACTTGTTCTTATACATCAAACCATATCAAAATTAAAATACTCTTTACTGTCCACCAATAAACACATACTTTAGTCACGAGAAAGATGCTCAAGAGGCGGTCTTATCGCTAAAACATTGATCTCTTCCAGGCAACCTATATATCCTAATGTTGTAGCTCGGGAAAGTCCAACACCTGGACGAAAACCTCCATTCCTATTCAAATGCGAGTTGACGAATACACATGGACATTTCTTCAAGATAAACAGACAATACACCTCTTTTAATACATATGTCTGTCCTCTAAAATATCGCGTGCACTTTTAAATTGACGGCTGTTGCCGAAATTCGGTCAAACACAACAATACTGGGTACTGTTGTTTGGCGGTAGAATAGGCTAGATAGGCTAGCACAAAGCCCTACCACCAAGTAAGCTGAACTGACCTATCCTTAAATCTAGAACGGGTTGGTGCCATCCGACAGCCAACTCGAGCTCTCCACGCGCTCATTGGTTAAATCTCACTTCCGTCCCACACATATCAGAAAATCGAGAGGAAACCTACACATAAATTTTTTTTTAAATAACTTACCTAACCTAACAAGAAACTCTTGATTATGGTGTTATATAAATATAAGCCATTTTGTCCACGGCGGACATTCTCAAGAGAGAATATCTGGGTTATAATATACTATACAAGTGTGTTTACTTACACAAATACCAACATTCATTTCTCCTATACTCCATACGACTAATATAAGTGTAAAATAAATAAATTAAATTTAAAATCCGACCGACATACCAAGACTTCAGGCCTAGGACTAATAGGGGACTAATTAACTAATAATTTCCAGACTTTTCGAGGCACGAGAGTGTAAAATTTCCAGCTAAAAAAAATGGGCAATTTTTATTTTTCAATCATGGCTATAGTATCTCGGTCGGCAGCCTTAATATATTTTAATTACTATAACAAAACAATAAAGTAATTTAAGATTCGTTTGTTTGAATTCAACAAAGTTTTAAACTGTATATTTATCAAGAACAGTACCTCGTTGAAAATCTTTTGTTTCTTAACTGACTATTGTGAAACCCCAACTTCAAAATAATTGAAATAATCTCAACTAATATTATAAATTTTCAATCCAAAAATTCAGATTGTGCTGCCTGACAAGAGGCAATAAAATGTAGGGGCATTGAAATATTATTAATGAGATATAACAATCACAATATGATACTAGTGGATCTCCCGCGAAACTTGCCGTTTATTCGGAATTTTTTAGAAATTTCGAAACCTATGACAGGTTTTGTTTTGACTTCATTTTATTATAAATTGCAAGTCACTCGTCTACATTTGGCGCCAAAATGATGAAACCTCTTTTAAATTAAATTTCTAGTATCAAATACATTAGTTCAGTTAGAATTGGAGTTTGTCGAAAACAATTTTATTTTATTTACGTTTTTAATTATACATTCATAGCGCCGCTCTCTAACCGGCCAGTAACTTTTTCAAAATATTTTTTTTATTAATTCGTAACAATTTAATAAAATGCCATCAAGAATTCACTTTATTTTTCTGCACATGTACGGTTGGAGCTCTTCAAAATGAGACCATAACCGATTTTTTATATGCAGCAATCACCCCATAATCACTAGGACGAAAATCAGCTTACGCTTATCATATATAACATAATAACGGCAAAAATATATACTGTAAATGAAAAAATGTCTTAAGAACTAGGTATGTCATGATACGAATGATACCAATGTCTACTAACAGTGGTGACCAGCTTTGCCCTCCTAATTGAGACGACCGTAACTACGATTTTTATGCAAAATGAGTTAATACTTGATTCGGAATCAGCCTGATGAGATCTACAATCTCTTCTTTATGATGTTTTTGATAAAACTTACAGAAACCGAGATAATGTTTAGTATAAGCGCCGTAATTAAATATTTTTATGTTTGTTGCTAAATTTAAATACCGTAAGTTCGCCTACGTTTGTTATGTTTGAATGAGCTTGATCATTTGTAAAAAATGAGTACAAAATATAAACACCGTAAGATGATATACCGCTGATATCTGAACTGAATTATATAATATAATATTTCATCTTTACCGTTGTCATATTTAGTAAGCGATAACCTATTTGATATTTTTTCCTAAATATAACAACCATATAGTAATATTATTGGTTTTAAGACGCGAGGGGTTGAGGTATGTGCTTAGAGGACGTTGTATCGCCAGAGTTCGTGGGTTTTTATTTTTAATAACAATGGTTCTAAGGCAATTCAACAGATATTTTTATTGAATTATTTTATTTTGTTTTGGATGTAATTGCTTAATACGATTGTATTTTAGTTGGCATGAATGGTAAATGTAGCCTAATTTGTTTTTTTTGTGATAGTGTAGAGTAATAGCAAGTCTATAAGTACGTATCTTTGAGTCTCGTATAAAATCCTTTATTGTTTTGGTGTTATGCATATTATTAAGATTCTTTTCAAATGTCTTACTTTACTGATATTAAATTATTATATTTTTGTTGCCGTCAAATGGCGTCCCAAGACCGACTACTTACTTTAACAACTAAGCCTAATTTTATCTTACCTCGTGAGGTAGACACAGAAAAAATAAAAAATAACTAGAAAATAATGCAACATTGAGCAAAACTAAATCAACTGATATTAAAAAAATATATTTAAAAGACCTTTCAAAAGGCGCCCATATCATGCAATTAAATATGAAATGTCATACAATATAATATAAACTTATCATACAAATTTGTTGAAAATAAAATATTCGATCAATCCGGTATAGATTTAGAATGTCACGAAGCCTTTGATGAAAATATTGATATTTTTCATGATTCGGATAATGACAAAGACAGCGATTATATTTCTGAAGCAGATGAAACGAGTGGATTAGATGATGAAAAAAAAGAGCAAAGAGATCAAAATCATACATGAACGGAAAACATTTATTGAGGAGGGCAGCAATGACTGTGACCCCGGTGAAAATTAGACACGGAAAAAAATACCGAGGGTGTAAACCAGCAGACACGTGATAAATATGTTCGAAATGAAAATCATGGGACTAAAAATGAGGAAACACGGAATCAAGTGAAAGACATTAGATTTAGAGAGGCACACATTAAAAATCGTAAAACTAAAAGTCAAAAGATAAATACAGTTATACGTACAAGACCAAGTGATAGAGACTAGGAAATAAGACGCTCGAAAAAATAAGACTCCAACCATGTGATTTCAAAAGTGCCTTCCACTAATTAATTACTTAAGAAGTAAAAGTTTATGTTTTTGTTTATGTTTCGTAATAAATCCTCATAAAGAAAACTTACATACATACATACATCAACAGCCTGTAAATTTCCCACTGCTGGGCTAAGGCCTCCTCTCCCTTTGAGGAGAAAGTTTTGGAGCATATTCCACAACGCTGCTCCAATGCGGGTTGGTGGAATACACATGTGGCAGAATTTCGTTGAAATTAGACACATGTAGGTTTCCTCACGATGTTTTTCTTCACCGCCGAGCACGAGATGAATTATAAACACAAATTAAGCACATGAAAATTCAGTGGTGCTTGCCTGGATTTGAACCCGAAATCATCGGTTAAGATGTACGCATTTGAACCACTGGGCCATGAGCCCAACAGTGGGTAATATTAACAAGCTGTTTTTACCTGAACTTTATTGACGTGCAAAGGATGAATTATATATACAAATGAATCATGTCAAAACACATTGTACTTGGCCGGATTGTAACTCACGATCTACCGCGATTAAAACTGACACGTGTATCTACAACGCAATTACAAGAGTTAGAGGTATCGGAACAATTAAACCGAACTAATAGCAGCGCTTTGTCGATTTAGGAAAATCCCTTTAACGGTGTTAATTTGTCCGTGAAAAATTCCAATAGATTCTTACAAGTAATGTCAAAGTCAAAGTCAAAAATCTTTATTCAATATAGAAGTGTTTACACTTGCTTATTGATAGTCAAAAATCTACCACCTGTTCGGAATTTAACACCTCGGACCTGAGAAGAACCGGCGAAAGAAACTCAGCGGGATATTTTTTTGAGTGTTAATTGCTCATTTAATTAGGTGATATAATCTCACGTAATTATTAACGTAAATACATATATTTATGATAACTTCGGTATTACGTACGGTAAGTATATTGAAATAATCTTTATTTTTTTAATTCGATACGAATATTTTACCATATATTATGCGTTGATGGTATAATGCCAAACAGCCCACGACAATATTTCTCTGTCTGAATTCTATGATAGTGCATACTCTTTTAAGTTGAACTTTTTACATTTATTATTGACACTTATTTAGGTTCTTTAATAGTAAAATATATCACATACTCCATTTACTAAATTTAAAGAATGCGTACCTAATATATTAATTTACTTTTTCGTCATACTACTTAAACAATAAATTAAAAATCCTACAATATTATTTTTTTATTTACATACATAGTGAGATCAGTTCACATAATCTATTTAAAAATATATTTTAGTTATTTTATTTAAATTATACAAAACGATCTAATATTATAAGTCAATTGGTTCACCTAGGGATCGCCATAATTAATATTACAAAAATTTAGAGTCATTTACTTATCTTAATATGGAATGTTATTTGATATTAATAAAACAGGAATATTATTTTATTATTGACTGATAGAGAAATGACAATAAGTACATTAATTGATACTAAACGAAGGTTACAGCCCTATCATTAACTTTGTTTATTTTTTCCTTATTTGCATAATAAGTTCTTCAACATAATTTATTTACTCATCCTTTTAATCTAGAGTTCAATTTATATCATTTATTTTTAAAAGTTTATAAACTTTATTGATTTATTTTAGTCAATTTATTTTAATAACAGCAATGTATACTTTAAATTAAACAGTTATAAAGACCAGAATTATTTTATTTAGTTGGTAATGTTTGCCGAAATTAGTTACTTTAAAACAACAATAAATAAATCACTTACATCTTGCATCAACATTATTATTTTGTTTAACATCAACAAGTACATATTATTTTTAAACTTACTTTGTTCTCCTTAAATTATAAAAATCATTACAAGCCTAAAATCATTAATTAATTTCATATGAAAATTATTCATTCAATTAATTCAATAGTTGATTAAAACACTGAGCTAATTTTCTCGTTCCACATTTACAATCTATTATAATACCTCTAAGTTATTATTACTTAGAATTTCAAAACAATTTCATAAAACGTATTCATATGAGCAATTTACTCTAAGGAGTTCAAGACATAAATTATTCATAATAATTAGGTGAATTACTATGCGTTGACACTTAACAGACACTAACTATACATAATTACTTACAATTCAATTGGTCCTTGACTCGAAATTCGGCGACCCCCAATATTCCACTTATCTCCTTAAATTAGTTTAGTCATTGACAAAACACTACGCGAATTCACTTTTTAAATAAAAATAAATGTTATACGTTATATTTAAAAATGAAATCATGATTAAATCGTTGATTAAAAACTACATTTTTCATGAACAGATTTTAAGTCACATCTCTTTCGAACATCGTAAGTTTTATTTAGTTTTTATTTGAAATTCGCGCGGGTTCAGAAGATGCAGCGACACGGGCGCACGCAGAGAAGTTCAGACGTCAAATGAAAAGAGCAAGGAACGCTCCCGCATCGTCATTATCAGACGCTATCCCGTCGAGTTTTTGCGACAAAACGATCCGTGTCAGTCAATTAAGGAGGATTATAACGAGAATGAACGGTAGCTGATTTAAAAAAAAAAATTGTACAATGTATTTACCACGTAGGTTTTATATCGAGAAATTCGCGTGCGTCCCACGTTAATTTTCGCAGTTCCTTTGCAATAAATCTCGCGATTACTTGAGCACTGAGAGCGGATTATCCAACTTTCTACTTTCGACACATTTTTTTTCTTCGAGAGATATACTTTGTATGGCGCGTATTTTCTTAACACTCGGATCTGTTGGATCTTCTTGAATAAGTTTTTTTATCATCACTACATCTCATGCGTGCATTTGAGATCTCTCGAGATAATTTTAGATTATCCACTACATATATCAAAGGTTAATATGTACGTGTGCATCTTTATAAATGTGAATTCATCTGTGAAAATTGTTTTAAAACTGCATAATTGTATACACACTTCATTGAATTTCTCTATAACATAAACAAAATACGACACAAACACTTCTAAATATATAAATTATTAAACCCGAACATATTATTTTAGTTTTTATATTCATATTTACAAATTAATAATATTAATAAAGAAAACAAAAAAAAAATTGTAAATAAAACACAAATTTATAAGACCGTATTAGCAAAGTGCGAGAATGACTTTTGTGTTATACATTTGGCAATAGACACAACACAACTTTCATAATTATCATATAATTAATCTTCAATACTGACGCCTAGCACAATTAACATTTTTATACAAATAACACATTACAACACTTATTTAACAGGGATACGTTTTTAAACGTGATTAAACAACTATGAACACTGATAATGCTATTTTCAAGTATCTCGTTACGCTTGACTAGAATGTTGTTATTAATATGTATCTATAATATGGATATCTAATTTCGGAACTGGATATGGATTCGGATATATGAATAATATTTGACCGGTTTCAGATACGGCTACGGATACGAAATTATTTCGTATAGTTTTAGTTATAAATATTAGATTATTTAGAAATTACAAGAGTGAAATTTGCAAGATACCAATTTATGTTTATTTGGAATTAGGAATAATAACAGAAAACTATATAAAATTTAAAAAAAAACAATTTTACCTACTTTCTTTAAATATGCAAAAATATATATATAATTTTTTTATCGGATTCGGTTACAGTTTCGGATAGATTTTTATTTCGGATATCGGATAATTTCGGTTACGGTTGCGGAGTTAAATAACATGCCTAATTTTACGTAATGTTAAGTAACAATGTTCCACTGCTAAAACCTCCTCTCTGCAAAAATTTTTTGATTCCACCACGATGTTCTAACGCAACTTGTTGTGTACACGTATGGCAAATCCCTCACATGCAGGTTTACTGTATCTTAAGTGATTGTTGCCCGGAAACTTCGGTTAAAATTAAATTATTCTATCTTTACTACACTTTACAAACGGTTTATCGTTTTTTTTTTGACTGAATCACAACTGACTACATAAATATTACTGTCGATTTTCTGTACAGAAAAAGCTTAAATTTTCAATTGATTGAAATTATGGTTTGTACGACCTTGTGACCTTTGGATAAATAATGTAAAAGCACGCCAATGACTGGATGCCAGTCTCTATTAACTAATTAGCTCAAAATATTCATGAGTAGCATACATAACTCATCCACGCTAATCAATTTGTCTGTTAAAAAAAAACATAGAAAATAATGACATTTCTGTGTATTATATAATACACATTTTTAAAAAAAATATCTCGTATATCAATGTCGGTAATCTTAGAATTTGTTACAAGTGAGTTCGATGACCGCGTGATATCTACTTAACAAATTATAATAGTATAACAAGATCATATATGTTTTACATAATTGATTATATGTTTTGATAAATGTGTGTGTTATTTTTAATGTATTCAATAAATATGAATACGTATTTATCTCTCTTTTTGATCTTTAATTTTTTTAATAAATCATAAGCTTCGTGTAAACTTATATGAGTTAAAAATACGATGTATTTAATTTAAAAAAATTAAACGATAATAATTTTTTTATAATGTCGGTAGGCGGACGAGCAAATGGGCCATCTGATGGTAAGTAGTCACCACCGCCCATAGACAATGGCGCTGCAAGAAATATTAAACATTCCTTACACCACCAATGCGCCACCAACCTTGGGAACTAAAATGTTACGTCCCTTGTGCCTGTAGTTATATGGGCTCACTCACCCTTCAAACCGGACTTCAAACAACTATACTGAGTACTGCTGTTTGGCGGTAGAATATCTGATGAGTGGGTGGTACCTATACAGACGGGCTTGCACAAAGCCCTACCACCAAGTGATGATATCCACCTGACCCATTCGAGCCACGACGGCTACTTACGAGGACTAGCCTGTGGTTCCAGATTTTACAGGGCCCATGTGCACTAACGTAGGTAAGCTCTCTGATTTCTCATAAAATAACAGTGTGGATCCTTTTGATGTCCACCACATCGAGAATGATCGGAGAGATTTAAGCAAGACGACAAGACTTAATAGAATAAATTAATATTTTTTTAATAAATGCAATAATTTTTTTATTCATACTTTCTTTAGATTAGCCTAAGCTGGGTTAAGACCACAGGACTTCTCGTTACAGCCTTATAACCTAGCAACTAAACTATAGAGGCAGTCAATTTAAACGATAGAGTATCGTTTTACTGAATTTATCGCTCGAAAAGCAGTTTTCATGAAAGATTTAATTTTTAACTTAAAATAAATGAAAACAAGGCTAGAACGTCATACGCTATAACTGACTCCAATATCAAATAACTAATGAATTCAATCAAAATTACTATACAACTGATATATGTCATAAAATCATAAAAAATTTACTTTCATGCAGTATGCTTACAATTTCAACACGCATCGGTTTATTTGGTGTCTGTTTTTGTTGAAAAGAGTACAAAAGACATCTCAGACACCATAGACCTATTATTCCGGCGCGTTGATGACATAAGAAGCGGCCAGTACTTCTTACAGTGCAATGTGTATTAGTGAACATAAATACTTACCATATACAGGCCATCAGCTCTTCCGCTTTCTAACACCCTATATGTTGAATGTCTTTTGTTTCTAAAAAGACTTCAAAGCCATTTGACCGATCATTGCGACACTTATTTTTGTATAGATATGGTTATTCTTCTTTAGACCACTAGAAGGCATTGCGGAGCTTCCGCTTATATAATGTCATACATAAGAAGGTCAACGTCTGCCGGTTTGTTTTTGCAAATAAAACACACACACATATTATTTGTATTACATTAGTAGCCTGTAAATTTCCCACTGCTGGGCTAAGTTCTCCTCTCCCTTTGAGGAGAAGGTTTGGAGCATATTCCACCACGCTGCTCCAATGCGGGTTGGTGGAATACACATGTGGCAGAATTTCATTGAAATTAGACACATGCAGGTTTCCTCACGATGTTGTCTTTCACCGTCGAGCACGAGATCAATTATAAACACAAATTAAGCACATGAAAATTCGGTGGTGCTCGCCTGGGCTTGAACCCGAAATCATCGATTAAGATGCACGCGTTCTAACCACCGGCCCATTTGTATTAAACATTCTATTATATTATGTGAGTTATATACTCGCTTTCCGTAACAAGTTGAAAATTGACACACGTCCGTTTAATTGACGAATAATAAGGCTGACCAATACCAAATTGGTGATGGCGGTGCTCATCATGAATTGTACACATCACGCGATTTTCGGTTACTATCTATTTACGACTGTTCACGAATGAATGACTGATAAACGTTGATAATTACATGGATATCCTGATGTTGTATAGGTGTATTAACGGCTGCTTCGCAATATATTTATGGTAAAATAATGTTTATACAGAAGAATATACTAATGTATTCCATAAAAGCTGTTATACATACTATTAATACAAGAAATAAGAATAAACTTGTAACCCCTACTTTCCGTTTGCATACGGTACAGAGAACGTTTTTGGGCAATGGTATACGCATATATAATAAGATACCGGGAAATATAATCAATTTACCATTTACAAAATTTAAGATTAAATTAATAAATAAATATTATTCATTAAAAGAGTAGTTTTTAGAAAAAATCGCCTGGATTTAGGATCGGGTTCCATCACAGGACACTAATTATTCTAAAAAAAAGCATTGTAAATCTGTTTATTTGAAAAGGGCAACTATGCGAGTCTCTTGCCGTTTCTTCTCGCTGGAAGCTGTTTTCCAAAACGGTGGTAGTATTTTAAAATCGACGATTCTAAAACGCTTCATTGTGAAGTTTACTTGAATAAAATTGAATTGATTTGATATATACTCGTATATAAACGGTCATCAACGCCCATATTTATTGTGATTAAACAAAGTGAAACAACATTATATCCATTAAAGTTACTGTACAAATCATGACCGCTTTAATTGACACCTTATAACGCGGTGAATGCTAGCCGCATTTCCCCGTTGAATCGCAATTCCGATCCTCTGGGCAAAAAATGAACCAGCCCTCTTGTCATTAGTGAAGGCAAGAAGGCGAGATGTTAGACCATTAATTATTTTTTTACCCTACTACTCCAAGGGCCAAGTAGTAACATACACACAAACATCATACAGAATGGTTCCTGTAATTCGACTCAAATAGACATTACCAAAATTCAAAAATATAATAAATTAATTTCCTTTTACAATCATTTATACAATTGTAAAAGGTAATTATGATGACTGACCTCCGTGGTCGAGTAGGGTTGTACATCGGTTTTCATGGGTACGCCACTCCGAGGTCCCGGGTTCGATTCCCGGTCGAGTCGATGTAGAAAAAGTTTATTAGTTTTCTATGTTATCTTGGCTCTGGGTGTATGTGGTACCGTCGGAACCTCTGATTTTCCATAACACAAGTGCTTTAGCTACTTACATTGGGATCAGAGTAATGTATGTGATGTTGTCCAATATTTATATATTTATAAAAAAAAATATTTCAGACCATAATCAGAACTGAATAGTGTTCTGAGTGGATTTAATAGAAATACGTTTAATATACATCAAGATATTATTAGCGACAGAAAGCGGTAAATTATGCTGTATGTAGATGTACGTTTAGCCTAAATTCGATAGTGACGTATAGCCCTTTCAGATATGCGAATAATGGCCTCGAGTCGGAAAATTACAAAACAAATTTTGTAATCTACTTCGATTAATTCAATGTTAGTGTCATTTTCAATTAAATATTTATAAGTATTTCCTAGTGAAAAGTAGCATAATGGTTTTAAATGTAGACGAGAAATCGTGATAGCAATTTTCTTCGTGTGTCATTTTAGATGGATATAAAAATACAACGAAAAAGGTTCTAATAATTGTACTGACGGCTCGAGACGATGACGTCACGCCGTTTGACGTCACGACATACGAATCCTACTTAAAGTTTTCACAATTTACGTTAAAATGAAACCTAATCTCTATCTCTTTCAGCTTCTATATAATATAAATTGTTTGCTAAGTTAGTTGAAAGAAATGAGGATTTATTTATTACTAAATAATAGTATTAATTTGTGATTACATTGATCAAGGTGCGGCCATGTAAAGTTACATATTATCCAGGTAATTTAAAACGTCCTTAAAATACTCTATATCGTAAACGCACAGCGTAGAATCGCAAGCTCGTTTCGTAATAATCATTTCAGTCAAAAGAAAAACGGAATCAGGAGAACATCGAATACAATACCTGACATACAATAACGACATGACGCATAATACTGTAACGGTACCATTTAGTGCGATACCGACTTTTCTCCCACCTTCAATAAAAATGGTAATCAGTGTACCATCATTATTTTTATCGTTAAAATTAAATCGTAATTCAAACACAAAGGATAACGAAACAATTACATTATTTATGATTTTTAACTACTAATAAATCCTTGTTGGGGCAAGGTATCCGTTTCTATAGGAAAATATATTTAACTTGATATTTTGAACTTTGAAAATTCATTATTCATTCATTCATTCATTTGAATTTTAATTGAAAAAATGAAGATATTTTTAACTTTGCCGATTCATAACTTCGAATCATTTGTAAAAGTAAGTACATTGATAAATAAATCGTATTATTCAACACAACATTATATAGATGATAAAAAATCTTAGAGCTAATGTTTATTGAGTTTCAGGCAGGATATATCATAAATATAAAACTGTGTTTAACTAAGATTGTTTTTTAAATATTGGAAAAGAGTAACTCCCGAGTTTTTATCAGTAGAATCTACATTCCGAACGAACGGTGGCAACTTCACTCAATATAGTTTTGTATGTATGTATGTATGTATGTATGTATGTATGTATGTATGTATGTATGTATGTATGTATGTATGTATGTATGTATGTATGTATGTATGTATGTATGTATGTATGTATGTATGTATGTATGTATGTATGTATGTATGTATGTATGTATGTATGTATGTATGTAAAAGTGCTTCTAAAAGCCTACTTGAATAAAGTATATTTTGATTTTGATTAATAGATTTTCTTTTCTGTCTGTTTACAACATCATATTCTCTTCTTATTATGTAAAATTTAAAAAGGATTAATCGTACATAACGTTACAAAAAAATTTAGTCTGAAACGGTTCTAAAAGAATCAAAATGATACCTAAGCTAGGATAATTACAAAGTACACAGATATACTGACAATGAATAAAAGGTCAATTTTATGTAATCGTATACAATGGTGCCATAAATTTACAATGCAATTATTTACACGTTGACTATTGTACATGGCATATAATTTGCATGTTTTGTTATATGAAATATCATGAATTTATACATAGATATATTTATGTATATAATTATATTTATACATATTATATATGCGAAAGTAACTCTGTCTGTTACTTCTTCACGCTTACACCGCTGGACCCATTTAGATGAAATTTGGAATGGAGATATTTTGAGTCCCTAGGAAGTATATAGGTTAGTTTTTATCACAGAAAACAATTCCTTAAAGGTGTGAAAAGAGGAGAGGATTTTGTACGGGGAATCAATTTAAAACTTCGTTAACTTAAATAATGTTTGTGCATTGAACAATCAGGTTGATGTATTATGAAGTTTCATAAAATTCGCGCGAATAAAGCCGCAGTTACAGCTAGTTGTAAAACAAGACATAAAAAACAAAATCCGGCCGAGTTTATTACGCAAGTTCTCAGGTCCGAGGTATATCCTCGTCCGCGAGGTTGGACGAGAACTCTCCTTACGAGCAATCATGTCGGCGATACTCTGCAGGGAATCGCCGTGTAGGGCCGTAGTCTCCTTCCATGAGACTGTCATGACCCAGAAGGAGACATGGAAGCAGCGGAAACGGGAAATCCTGCTCGGCGCATTTTTTAGTATTTAATTATTCTCGTTTTTAATTTATTTCGTTGTGTCTGTCCTGTGTAAAGCAACTTCGTGTGTGGTGTCCCCCGACACGTATCATTTTTCTTGGTCTTTCTTATGCTAGTCGAAAGAGTTGTATTTGCCGTGATCTCGAACTAATATAGATCTGAACTTAATATGACAAAAAAATGTTACAATGACAAAAAAACAAACGTAAGATTGCTTGTTTGTTACTGTCGCATCTTAACTACTCGACATATTTTGTTTTGTATGACACTATATGTATAAATCTATTCACAAACGAAGACTCGCCCCTCCACGGTAAATGATTTTATCGGCGTGCATCAGTATGAGTGAGTAGCGCTCATGCTTACGAGGTGTCTTAGTGGGCGTGAGGTGACTGAGAGTAAAGATAAACAAAAAATTCAAATTAGATTATATTTGTTATTATTAGTATTAGTAGGTTATTAGTATGTTAAGACCCGAGATGGCCCAGTAGTTAGAACACGTGCATCTTAACCGATGATTTCGGGTTTAAACCCAGGCCAGCACCACTGAATTTTCATCTACTTAATTTATGTATATAATTCATCTTTTGCTCGGCGGTGATGGAATCGGAGCAGCGTGGTGGAATATGCTCCAAACCTTCTCCTCAAGGGAAGACTAGTAGCAGTGGGTAAATTCTAGGCTGTTAATGTATATTTGTTAAGTTAATTTTACCTGGAGGGACGCGCGCCTACACGAGTGAATAGATCTATACATACTGATACAAAGAGACCACCCTTCTAGAATATAAATATAAATTAAAATTCCGGTGACCTATAATAGTAATTGCATTCCAGTTGAAAAGTAAATTTAATATTCATATATCGTGCTAATGAGTTTAACAATAATTCGATAACATATTTCGCAATGAGAGATTGTTTTATTGAAGGCTTATTTTTAAATTATTTATTAACTTTACCTTCGGTTGAATGAATTCCGCATAACCTTATTATTCATAATGTACTCATGATAGTAAAAGACAAGACATTTATGCGTTTAAATTATTTATAATAAGACATTTAAAAGTAAACCCCGATTAAGTAAAAATCTGAATCTGAAAAGTTAGTACGCGATTTTGTTTTTCGAATTCGATACTATATTTTTATTACAGAACTTAGAACTTAGAGGACACCATATGGGCTTCAGAGTGACGTCACATAGCCTGCGGATGATGAAGCCGCTTCTAAAGATACATTCGTCGAATTATGGTAAACAGTTTAACAGTTATAAGAGATTAATAACATGTTATGTAAATAAAATAATAAGTTTAAATCATATTGTATAAAAACATATACAATAAAAAGAGACAGAGATAAAGGGAAAGAGAAGGAAAGGTCGTCGGGGGGGGAGGCATTTCCTTACGTGATAATCTCTGCCAGTTCAGTCTACTGTAAGCCGTGTAAGATTTCGTTACAATAAATAAAAGCAGCCAATACTTATTAATCCTTGCCAACTTCTTGAATACTTCAAATAGTATCACGTAATCTCTTTTTAAATCATCCCACAAGATTACATTGAATGCAAAGCTACCGGTTCGGAATGTAAATTCTATCGAGATGAAATTAGTTGTTACTTTTTTCCGCCAATTAATAAATAATATAAAATAATATGTTAATTAAATACAATTTAAATGTATACATCCTGTATGATATCAAATACAAAATTTAAGATTTTTAACTTCTATATAATCTTGTATTGGGTAATATGCCCTATATTAAAGTATTTTATTTTTTCATTTTCAAACATTGCAAGTATGAAGAAATTCAGTAACAAAATTGAATTTTGAATTCGTCTTCCTCACAAAGGTACATACCATACTTTACGCTTAGCAACTACAATATTAAAGTCCAAATCAGTTCTAGAACCTAAAGCTCTCAAATATAGAAAGTAATAAATTTCATTCCTATGATATTCTTCATTATTTTATCTGTTTCATTTATGATGCGAAGGTTTTAATACTTTAAACTAAAAGAAATAATCGTTTTATGGAATTTGACTGTAAGTACTTATTATAACAAAACACCGTCAGAAACGCAGCTTTCAATTTCGACCTCACAATATTTAAAAATAATTTCACTTCAAAAATACAATTGTTTCGAAATTATCTTAAGTGAATATCCTAGATAATTCCTATAGCACGAGTATCATAGTTAACTATACCCGTTCCATATATTTTTTTAAGGACAAGAAAACTATTCTGTAAGACAAAACTCAAAACTCACCGCAGCACCCGATCGTGATATGTCAGAATTTGACATGACAACTTTAAAATTAACAACACTTTTACGAATTACTATACACACATCAAAAATGCGTATCATCGTAAGTCGCTTTAGCTGAGACATTTTTAACTTTGCCGTTTCATAAATTCAAATCATTTGTAAAAAATACATCGGTAAATAGGCATATTATTCGATACAACATTATACGGATGATAAAAAAGCGTGGAGTTAATACTTGTTGACTTCCAGGCAGGATATATTACATACATATATAATTGTATTTAACTAACATGAATGTTTTTTTAAATTTTGAAAATGAGTAGCTAATGAGTTTCTTGTCGGTTCTTCTCGGTAGAAGCTAGTTTCCGAACCGTTGGTAACTTTACTTAATATCGTTTGTTAAATGACGATTCAAAACTGCTTGTAAAGACTTACTTGAATACAGTATATTTTTATTTTGAGATACGAAGCGTGTTCTTACATATTAACACGGAATATGAAAGAGTCAAACAACTGTAGTCATTTTATTGTGTCGACTTTTCACCACAAAACATGTCACACAGAGATTGGAGAAATTATTACTTGAAATATTCGGTTTCATACGAAACTTGTATAACCAGTATAACTTGTTAAAACCATTCTAATTGCGGAACATTTTTTATGTAGCCGTATATTTTAATAGCCTACGGTATACATTATACTTATATACAGTTAACTAATTCTTCATTTATATTTTAAAAAAATTGTTTTGTCTCAGAAGACTCGTTTAAATATTATTATTCGCATAGTTCATATTCCATAATTTTATAGTTAATTTTTTTGATTAAAAGTTACATACTGCTTATATTTGGTGTGTTCAAAGACTCTACAAAAAATCAATATAAAAACTTTGAAGTTCAATAACATATCTTTAAAAATATCTACATTTATAAAAAAATATGTTCATTTTATTTTCTTTCAAAAAATTAAAAGTTTTTTTTTTACTTTATAAACCTTATAATATAATAAAGCCGTTTATTTTCATGGCTTATAAATATGTTACTATATAATATATACATTATACATGTAATAATCACAAACTATAGCAGGAATAGCTTCATTATAGCTAAGCAAAGATTTCAAAGGTAAGCAAGAGATGTTGACCTAAGACTGGAAACTCAATTACTTGCATCCTAATAGAATTATTCACGAATTTGTCACGAAATCTATACTAACAGGTTCATGTATTGAACCATGTTTTAATTAATGTTTACATTTCATGTTAACGTTTATATTTGTTAAGTGTAAACTGCATTTTTAATAAATAAATATAAACATTGGACAACATCACATACGTTACTCTGATCCCAATGTAAGTAGCAAAAGCACTTGTGTTATGGAAATCAGAAGTAACGACGGTACCACAAACACCCAGACCCAAGACAACATAGAAAACTAATGAACTTTTTCTACATCGACACGGCCGGGATCGAACCCGGGACCTCCGAGTGGCGTACCCATGAAAACCGGTGTACACACTACTCGACCACGGAGGTCGTCATTCACAATTCACATAGAGGCAGGATACGCGTGTTTGTGTATACCGTTTTCAAAAACTGTGGTTAACATATTGAAGAATCAAAGATGCTTTATTGTTAAAATGAATTGATTAACAAATTTTTTGCCATAGGTGGCTAATAAGCAGTCTCATCTTGAACAGTACCTACCTGGGATCTTACAGATGCATTGTAAGATTATGAAATCAAATGAAGCACATGAAAATTCAAACCATCAATTGAACAATTAGTTAAGTTCCACGTATTCGATTTTTATGACATTTCCTGCCTCGCACTGTGGAACCAGTCGCAGTTCGCCGGCGGTTTTTCCGAACCGATACGACTTGGGAACCTTCAAGAAAAGAGCGTACTCCTTCCTGAAAGCCCGGCAACGCACCTGCAAGCCCCCCGGTGTTGCTGATGTCCATGGTCGGTGGTAGTAACTTTCCATCAAATGAGCCTCCTGCTCGTTTGCCACCTCTAACATTAAAAAAAAACGTATTCCACTGGGTCCAACACTGGACAACTGGGTCACCTCAGCTTTCGATATCTTGTCAAAATATATATATATATATATAAATTATAATAAACGGCAACACTTTTTCTGCAATCTTTAAGTATTTACATTTATCAGAGACAAATGCTGTCATTACTTTTTGCGATATTTTTATTATACCTATACAAGCTACAAAAAGCATCTTCTAAATGTCCTATTAAAAGTTGCTTACAGCGCTGGTAACGTCAGTTCATTGTTAGTCAAGGGGTGATCTTTATTCGCTTATCTTAAATGTTTTGATAGCAGTATTTTTACATGAGTATCTATTTTTTGGAAAGTTAATACTATCCCATGACAATATTTATATGCAAGACCCACTCCGACATCGCACGAGAGCTATTTATTAATAAAGAAAATTATATAATATAATTTTTTTATACTCTATAACACTCAGGAATTATGTATGTTC
Source organism: Vanessa tameamea (assembly GCF_037043105.1). Classification (NCBI taxonomy): domain Eukaryota; kingdom Metazoa; phylum Arthropoda; class Insecta; order Lepidoptera; family Nymphalidae; genus Vanessa; species Vanessa tameamea. The sequence continues at coordinate 2,316,847 of NC_087314.1, read as the reverse complement.
CAACAGTGATTTTGACAGTGTTTTTTTTTCTGTATTTGATCATGAGTTCCTGAGATTACATACAAACAAACAAGTTTTAAGTCTTTATAATATTATAAAAATATTAATATATATAGATGTAGAATAAGTTACTTTTAAACCAAAATAATTATTAAAATATACATACTTTATTAAGAAAGGTTCTTAAAACCATTTTTAACTGTCACAAGATATAATTTTACTTCAAAGTTACCAATGATTCGAAATTTAGAAAAAAACAGTAATAAACCCAGTAGTTACTTTTTTCCGCCACTTTTATTACTGAGCTTATATCAATAAAGTACAATCAAATTTATAAATATCTTGCCTGGATATCAACGATAAATAACTTCACGCTTTTTAATCAGTCTTATTTATCAATGCTTTTAACTGTAAAATTTAGTAACAGACCAGGTTAATAACTGTGGAATTTTATTATGGAAACGAGCACTGCACCTCAAGAAGGTCGTATTGACTATGCGAAGTAGGCAACTAGGTGTTTTAAGTTTACCTTTACTCCTCATATCTATTCAATTATTGTCACTGTTTATTTCAAAACGATCTACACAATTGCGAATGTACATAATATTGTTGTAAACATATCGTAAAGCAACTGTAACTGCACCCTCTCTATTAAAAACATCCTGAAGGGAGTCTGGAGCTCCAAGATTACTAATAAGCCGGACAATTATTTTTTGCATTATGAAAACATTTTAAATATCTGTTACCCGTTACGTCACCCCAAAGGTGAGTGACATAAGACTACTATGAAAATAAATGTATAAATATCAGTTAATGTCTGCCAGGAATGATAAATTTAGATTCCACTGTTCTAAATTTATTGCCAGAAATGCTTTATCAATAACATTTAGATCATTAGGGAAGTCGCTTTGCCATTAAGAACTAAATTATTTATTGTATACCACACACACTCACACAAATACAAATCGTCAGAATTAGCTCGTGTCTTGTCAACAGTTAAAAATTATAAGGTATCATCAATAAACAATACAATATCATAAAAACCTTTAATATAAAAAGGAAGAACATTATATATATGAATATAAAATATGTTATATATTATATGTAACAAAAATAAAAAAGAACCCAAAATTGATCCTTGTGTAAAACTAATAAGTTTTAACCCGTATTGTATTTTTACATTAACAGCCTGTAAATTTCCCATTGCTGGGCTAAGGCCTCCTATCCCTTTAAGGAGAAGGTATGAGCATATTCCACCACGCTGCTCCAATGCGGGTTGGTGGAATACACATGTGGCAGAATTTCGTTGAAATTAGACACATGCAGGTTTCCTCACGATGTTTTCCTTCACCGCCGAGCATGAGATGAATTATAAACACAAATTAAGCACATGAAATTTCAGTGATGCCTGCCTGGGTTTGAACCCGAAATCATCGGTTAAGATGCATGCGTTCTAACCACTGGGCCATCTCGGCTCTTTTATTGTTAAAGTTCTATATTTATATAGAAGCCGTTTAATCGTTTAGCATCTCCGTAATTTTTAACTAATTGTCAAAATGTTTATAATATGAATTTCTTTAAGCGATGTTGCAGAAAATATTACGTAAATAAAATAAGTGGATAATTACATTATCATTATAATTTATCGTACCTTGAAAATCTGGAATATTGACATTACAATTTCGAGGCCGAACTAGTTTACAATATTAAGTAGGTAAGTAACTTTTTGTGTTTAACCTTTTACTGATATAATTATAAATTTAAAATAAGAACATATTATTTAATTCTTGATTTTTTTTTATTTAGTAAGGCATTGGAACATATTGATCACCTGATGGTATGTGAACAAGTAACCCTCGATACTGATAGAAGTATAAAGTCACCCATCGTATATTTGAAATCTAAGACGTTATGCCTTCAGGATTTCTAGCGTTTTAATCTAGCGACAACGCCAACAAAACATCATGTACACTAAATTGTTAAGCAGCTTATTATTATTCATGGATTTATTTTATTAGTATCTGGATGAATCTATTAATTAGACATTAAATAATATATTAACAATTATGTATTTCAGGAAATCCTCAAGAAGAATCCTTTGAATCAATAAATAATCAAGGCTATTTCCGAAATACGATTGCACATTTAATATTTTAAATATAATTCACTTGCTTGATAAAACATAGATAGAGAAGATATACCATAAATAAAAAACAGAAATATATTTTAATTGCTTTTTTATGTGAAAATAGCAACACTTCAATTTATATGAAATCGTTTCGGCTGGCACTGGTTCCTTGGAAATAGAGACGGGTCTATTGTTGGATGTTAAATGTGTTAACACATTGGCCCCATAATCAGGAACGCATAAACTTAGACTTTGTAGCAATAGTACAAAAGCATTTCTAAAACATATTATTATCATCTGTATATTTTCATTTTCAACCAAAATAATAAAAATTGCGATTCAAATGCTGCTAGCATTTTGTCTAACATACCACGCAGTCATTTGTTCGGTAGATATTTATCTCAACTTAAATAATTCTTATGTAAATAAACGGTAATGTTTCAATAAACAACTAAACTAAACTTTTAAAATGTATTATACTTACATAATTAGAAACGAATATGTGCCTTTTATAGAAAATAATTAATATAATAATTTCGTTAATTGATGTTTGAAGGCAATTAGATAGCTTGGCAATAAAAACGACACAAAAAGACATTCGGTTAAAAAAATGACTGAATGTTATCATCTATTAAATATATAAATATAGCTTCTGATTTACACTCCACCAAAGACAATGTCAGATAACAATAGATTTAAGGAAATAATAAAATATCGTAACATAATATACGATCTAATCACATAGTTAAATATTGATATAAGTACCTATATCGGATCAACACGAACCCGCCCTGCATATTTAACGGCATATCCTGGACTATTGAGACGAAATGGATATTTAGTTTTGTTTCACGAGGAATATATTAATATCTCCGATTAATAATAGAATCCGTTCTATTCTTATTCCATTTTCAAATCGATGGCCGATGTGATTGGTGCTGTCAAACGCTTGTTAAGCTACTATATATTATGAATGGAAAGTTATTGAATATCAATTGCACCTTATGTTAGTCGATATGGTGGAGTTAAATCTCTATAAAAGGTGATCATTCATATAATCTGTTGGTGCTCTCTAGAATCCTGTGCATCAGAAAAGCTGAATTTTTACACACGATGGCATAAAAATCGTTCTACCCTTGCATTGGCAAACATGCACAACATTATATAAACATTATCAATATCAATATTTATCAATATTCTTCTGCTCATGGATGTAATACTATTCGATTCATTAATTATCTAACCAACAGCAGCCACTTTGTTTTTTGTTCTCTCTCTCGTTTTCCCAAATGTGACCTTCATTCCGTAAATTATCTTCTGCATTAGGCATAGATTCTATGACACAGCTTGCCCCATCTACCACTTCTTGTATTGCCACAGTCTTACCAATACTGGTAGTGTTTGCGCAACTTTGGTTTATCAATTCTTTTTCTTTAAATTGTAATTCTTTTATCAAATCATCTAAATTCTGACTACAATTCTTAAGAGAAAATCCGAGTACTTAGTTATCGGCAGTACCCAAAAGAATATTTTGTATAGTTTAAGCAGCTTCCAGCGAGAAGAACCTGCAAGAGACTCGCATAGTTGCTCTTTTCAAATAAACAAATTTACAATGCTGTTTTTTACAATAATTAGTGTCCTATGATGGAACCCGAGTCTAAATCCAGGCGTTTTTTTTTTCTAAAAAGTACTCTTTTAATGAATAATAAGATTTATTTATTAATTTAGTCTTAATAAACTTTTTAAATTTTGTAAATGGTAAATTGATTACATTTCCCGGTATCTTATTATATATGCGTATGCAAACGGAAAGTAACGGAAAATACAAGGTTAATATTATGTATATCAATTTTTATGGAATACTTTTCTTCTGTATAAACATTATACGTATGACAAAGATGTATTTATAACGCTTTCTTTAGCCAAATATTGTTTAACAGAACTGAAGGGTGTGACAAGCTTTTAGGTTCATTAGATAAATTTATCAAGTCAACTTGCTTTATATCAGGACTTAAATAATTTTATTGGTCACTTGATATATATAAATAAATATTTAAAAAAATCAAGATGTGCCGGTGGATAGAAATCGAATCTTAACCGATTTCAGGTTCGAATCTGAGTAAACACTATTTTTTCATGTGCTATTAATTCCACTTGCTCTAAGAATGTGATTATAATTCAAGGCAAACATAGTAAGGAAACTTACATGTGAGAAAAAAATTAATTCTCAATAAACATATTACCAAAGGTAAAAACATCTTTACCCAATGAAGATGCTGTAATACAGGTAAAACCGCGTCACATCGCGAGTATAGTCCTATTATATTAATTATGGTGACACTCCTCGAAATGCAATTTCAAACTATTCCTCTGAAAGAAACTTCGTAAGTCGACCGAGTGACAAGCATACGTGACTGACAATTGTTATATAATAACAGAATCGGTCCGTTATTCTGTACGTTTACGACATCAAAGATATTCATACTACTTTCTTTTGTACATAATTTTATATGGGGACGATGACCTCTTTAACTTTTTTAATAAAATACACAATAGAATGGTCATGTCGTGTTAGCCTACATCCAAATATTCACTTGTTTATAAAAGAGAAAACATAAAACAAAAATTGCCGTTGTTTCTAATCCCAATTTCCAATTTACATATTGTTTTCCTTCCTTCGTCATATTATACGATACTAATAAAATAAGAAATAAAATTAATTAGATTATCAAGACTAAATATATTTAATGTTAGAAACATTAATTATATAGTAATCGCTTTTTTTTTTTTAATTTGCACTAATTAATCAATACAATTTTCATTTTCAGGATAATATAAGCTTAATTTGACTTTATTGATATGGATTCTGTGATTAAAATAAAAGAGTAAGTAATGAGATTTTTGGCGACTCGGTTCGGTCTGATGAACCAGTTTTTGCGTTGATTTTCCGAACCGTTTCGATTAGACTTCCTTCAAGAAAACAGCCTGCACACTTCCTTAAGACCGGCAATGCCCCTGCAAGCAGTATTGTAGCTGTACGGTGGCGGTGGTAGTCACTTTCCATCACGTGGCCCTCCTGCTCGTTTGCCCCTACACCAAAAAAAAAGAATTATACTAAAATTAGTGGTCTTTCGCATTCATTCAATAATGTAACATGATGATTTAAGAATGGTTTTATGAGCATATTTGAATAAAGAGTATTTTGATTTAAAATAAATTAAAATGTACATAGCAAGCATACATGGGAAATATGACATAAAATAAAAGTTGGTGTTCAATTTCGATTCTGACTACGATGCTGTGCGAACCAATGCCGAGAGATGACGTGATAACCAACCAATCAGACGTTGTGCGGAGAAAGTCATTATAACCAAAACTCACACCTCGTGTTGGTTGTAAGAGATTGCTATCAGCGATAAGACTACCTAAAAGTACAATTTCACAGCATTTATTTATAAAATTAATCCTTTTTATAAAATTAATTGCTTTAGAACTTAATGCAATCGATTCTTTGTTTTTAAACATTAATTATATTGTCAACGTATTTATTTATATTCGTATGTCTCTATGAACGATTCCTGCTGAAGTAATAAGTATGAATACAAAAAGTTACATAAACTTTCAAGTCAATCGCGAAGTATTGAGTCCGTCAGAAGTCAATGAATGGATTTATATGATCTCGTGTAGAACTTCTGTGATTTATAAGGTTCTTCTATTGATTAGAATGTCCAGTGATAGAAAGTCCAGTGACTTAAACGTATGATTCTGAACCGATTGCGATCTTGCACCAGGGCACGCTGAGTTTTTATAGGTTTAATTTCTTTCCTGGACGCCTTCCTTTTTCTGGACAAAGAAGGTCGGGACTGGTTATAAAAGATTATATATCTATTTCATACAAATAAAATTGTCGCTCGGTGAAGGACAACATTACGAGGAAAAGTCATGTGGCTGAAATTATGTCAGATCTTGCACAATCACCCAATATACGGCAGAGCAGCGTGGTACCTCCATCCAAACTTTATCTTACCTAGAAAGAGGAATGACAGTATTCTATCAGTAGTTGAACTTTTATCTAAAGACTATTATATATGTATGAGTTTTATAATGTTTTTTTATTAAAGATAATAATAAAGAATACTTTAAGAAAAAATATTGATGTATTTAATACTTCATCAAAATACTTATTTTCTTAAAAAAAACAAGTCAATCGAAATATAAAGTATACACTGATAAATCTACGTCGAACGCCGCAAGTAGTAGAAATCGGTTGAACAAAATGAAAAGAGCATTTTCTGCGTACCAAAATTTAATAGTAAGAAGTCTTTTGAGTGTAACAATTACGAAGTTTAATATTTTATCTGTGATTACGCTTTTTGTTTTTTTTTTTTTTGTAATTCGTGCTTAAGCTGCAATTATTTGGTAATATGAAATTTATTAGCAACATAAAATCAAAATATTCATAAATCATATCTAGTAAAATAAATCTGTCTGATATTTGACGATATTAAGTTTATGAATAAGTTGAAATCCGAAGAATATCAAAGTTAAAAAATTGAGGCATCAAAAATAATAATTAATATTATAATTTTCATACGTGCAGATGTTAAATTTGGGTTTATGATTATATAGTCAAGGTTATTATTATAAGGATTTTATTAGTTATTGCCCTAATATCAAGTCACATCCCAAACAACCATTACCAAATATATAAACTTAAATTTAAAACTTAACACAAAATTGCACTCATATTTGTTTATGGAAAGAACCCATACAAATGGTTATAAAATGGGAACTTATTTATAAACTAAAGAATTGGCAGGCAAAGTTACGGGTCATAACGTAGTCCACAAAATTCATATTTTTCCCATAAAACTGGTAACTGCTCTCTAAAGGTAAAGATTGTAGAAAGTATCAGATAACCTTCACGATGATATCGGGCTTAGAAGTATTTCAGAATTTCATCGTCCACGGACGGAAATCACCGTACTTTATGATTAACCTTCGTGATTAAATCCGTCACTTTTAAAGCACTTCTGATTCGTATATAAGTGAATTTTTCAACTGGTGGATGTCCAAGTCTGAAACTATGAGAAATAGCTAAAAATACTCAAAAGAGGATCCGGCCCAATTTTGATGAATTCTAAAACCGCATCATTGTGTTAGAAAAAAAAATATGCCGCTACATTTATATTATAATTACACATTTAATAAACTCATATTTTGTTATTGTATTCGATTTCATAAAAATATGTGTAATGGATTTCACAACGTCATTCGTATGGCTTTAAAAATAATATAAGATGTTTTCCCGCGCAAAATTAGAATTAAAAAAATTACGATCACTCATGTAATGTGAATAGGAGATTTTTGTCAATTTAGTTTTTATTTTAACTTCAGGATTAAGTATATGATTTATAAAATTTAACAAAATAATAAAAAAAAATATAAATTAGTATTCATAATTTGTTTTTTAGGAAAATCAATATTCCTCAATCAATCAACATTTTGAAAAAATAAAACATGACATGTTTATAATACTCATATATTCGGCAATGTCGCTTATAAGGATCAAATTCTGGAACGTAATAACATAGGCGATACTTAAGAGCATAGTTTGTCAAGCTGGGAATTTATTTTAGAACACACACATAGGTACTTTCCAATAATACACTTGCATTGAGATCTATCTATTAAGATACTGAATGTTTTTTTTCATCCATAATCAATGCTCCAGTTTTAAGATATTTCGAAAACAGTAAGCGCTATTTAGGCGTTCCGCAAGGACTGTCCTCTTAACGAAAATAATGTTTTTTAATGTAAAATGTCTTTGATTCATGCGTTGCCGGTATCTTCTTCGAAATGATAATTTGTATTCATTCCTTTTTTTATTATTTAGTTTTTGTTATTTTTAATTCATTGTTTTGTTATTACTTTTACATGTTATCTATCAAAACTCTGTGTTGCTACTTCTATTAACTAATTAAGTTTCCATAATTCAATGGAAAACAGTAATTGGCTCTATTCTCTGTATACTGTATTATATGTTTATATTTTTCATAATGTGCTGTTGTTTTCCTAAAATAAATAAATAAACGATGCTCAATTATTTTAACACATGCCCGCCGCGCTGTATTCTTTACAAAATTATACTGTTCCAAATTCAAATTTTTATTATTTCTTCACGATCAACGGCAAAGTTCAAATAATAATTAAAAAATATATAAAGAAACTGTCTTAGACTAAAATATTGGATAAAAATATTTATAGTTGTTGTTGATTTTTGTAATTAGTTGTTTATCTAGTTGCAAAAATTAAAAGGTTAATATACCTTTTAATTTTTGTTTATGGGTTGGTTGTATTTTTTATTTCATCAAATTCGGTTAAGCGGTTAGGCCGTGAAAGAATAACAGACAGACAGACATTACGATATGAACAGTCCCTTCCACCAGTTTTTTTTTTTTATTTACGCATATTTGAAAAATCTTCGTTAAAAGTATTTTCAAGTTTTAAAGATAGCGTTGAGAGTCATTACTCCAAGTTCCTACGTCTGCAATAAAAAAAAAACATCCACTTGAGTGTGGGTGTAGTGTCGAAATGGGACTTCACTGTTCAACGTTTACTTGTGATGTTCCTTTTTTAAAAATCTGTCTTTAAAAATTCTTTCTTACGTTTTTTTTTTATTTACATTGAAAAAAGGTTTTGATTTCAATATATTTTATTCAAATGTTATTCGGTTTTCACTCTTAGTGCATTTTTTGATATGGTTGAAATTTAATTTAAAAGCTCTTTTTTAATATCTGAGGAATTAACTATTAATTTAAACTGTTGGTTTTAGGTCTCCTTCCTCTCCATTTTGAAAGACCATTTGAAGATTTATATACTGAACGAGTCAGTGTAACTAGAGGTACGAGGGACATAAGATTGGTCCCAAGGTTGGTGGCGAATTGGAGATATAGGAAATGGTTAATATTTATTACAGCGCCAATGACTTTGGACAGTGGTAACTATTTGACAAATTTATATAGTTTATATTGTATATATATATGTATAATCCCTGGTTCATATTTATAAAAGAAATATATTTATGTAATGTAAAGATTATAATAGTAGTTTAGTGAGAATGTATAATGAATAAGTGTAATATTATAAGGCGTATGAAACGACATACATATTTCAAGCGAGAGAAAATACTAAACACAGATAGTTTCTTCTAAGCCTTATAAAATTTCAAAACAGAACTAATCAGATTTGTTTAAAAAAAATAATCAAGTGAGTTTGTGGCCAGTGTTAATATAAAAAAGTTTGTATATTTGTTAAGATGGGCATGAAGGTCTCTTTCCGCATTACAAACACTGACTGGCTGAGTATCTTCCTTCCGCATGTGTGCTTACAAGCGTGTGACAAGTGAAGTGTGATCCGAAATTGATGAGAGAAATAACAGGATTCATACCAATGTTTTTCTTTAAATTAAATACATATGTGAACGCAAGACTGGGTCACCTGACGGTAAATGATTACAACCGTCCACGGACAACGACAGTGTAAGAAATATTCACCTTCACCAACGCCCACTCACCACCGACTTAGAAATTTTATTGGTAGTCGGACGGGCAAATTTGTCACCTGATGGTAAGTGTCACCACCGTCCGTAGAAATTGGAACTAAAAAAAATATTAACTCATTCCTTACATCGCTAATGCACAACCCACTTTGGGCACTAAAACTGTATTTTTAATACATTTTTTTTTAAGTATAAAGTTCTTTTTAATTTTAAACTGATAAACATTTTTTTAAATTACTGAATCTTTTCATTTAAAAAACAAAAGTGTTTTTAAGCACCATAAATGATGATAATCGCCCACAACAATCAATTTTAAACGAAAATTCCATACCCTTGGTACAAAGACATTAATATCGAAATCCTTTGCTTTACTTCATAGGAACGAGTATATTTTTGGAAGATTCCGTGCAAGGAATATCAATGGCAAGGCACTGCGTGTTTTCCGGCTCAAAATTTTTGGTGAATTTCGCTCTATTTTTAGAGCGTGAAATGCGTTTGGGTATCTTCGACCCATTCTCGCCTTTGTTACATACACAATGCTGTTTAATATGTGCAATGAAAATTTGATTGCAAATATGTTTGTGATCTTTAGAAGAGGCGGGATTATCATTCAAACATTAATTTGTTGCGTCATAATATAGTTTTTAATAACTAGAACTTTTATATTAATTTATTTACAATTTTGACAAAGATATAATTTTGATTGATCGCATTGTCCACATAATGGTTTTTTGCAAATTTTATTGGATTTATTCTTACAGTTAGAAGTAGAACAGTGGCGTCTTTTTCTAGTAGCTACGGCTGACTGCCGCGGTATTGCTGGTTATATTGAACCAATTGTAGAAGAGTCCTCCGACACATTGCCGAGTTCTAAAGCTGGCTGGAGTATAAAATCTCTATATTGTAAGTATAAATATTGTGCTGTGCTCGTCGACCTACTTGACACAGCTCAGTTCGAGAGATTTTTTCCACAATACTCCTCCTGACGACACCATACTGTTATCATCCGCATTATCCGTTGCTTGCATTTCGTGAATCCCACGCACTTGCCTCCTTCGTCCTCTTCCTCTAAATGATCATTGACGTTTTACAGTAGCCGAAAAGACAACGAAAAATATTTAAATGGAATTGTATAATATATCAAATCATCTACGTTGGTAATTCTAGTAATCGATAGATGCAAATATTGTTATCGAATAAGTAAAGAAAAAATACAATAATTACCTAGCGGCATGTTGTCATTTGAGTCGTCACTGCTTGAAGAACTCGTTTCGGATGGAATTATCTCTTCTGAATCGCATTTACTTTCCACATCTTCACCCTCACCGTCTGACTGGTCCTCAGGCAATGATTGTAACGATAATAATATTTGATGGTCGCTCAGCCTAGACATTGTAAATAACATAAAACATAATCAGCCTGTAAATTTCCCACTGCTGGGCTAAGGCCTCCTCTCCCGTTGAGGAGAAGGTATGGAGCATATTCCACCACGCTGCTCCAATGCGGGTTGGTGGAATACACATGTGGCAGAATTTCGTTGAAATTAGACACATGCAGGTTTCCTCACGATGTTTTCCTTCACCGCCGAGCACGAGATGAATTATAAACAAATTAAGCACATGTCAATTCAGTGGTGCCTGCCTGGGTTTGAACCCGAAATCATCGGTTAAGATGCACGCGTTCTAACCACTGGGCCATCTCGGCTCTCAGACATTGTAAAATAACTAAATAACACTGTTTGCTCCAGGAAAGTAACAGTTGGTATGATTCTATACAATTAGTTTCACATGTAACATCCACAGCTATAAACGAATAATGTAAATATTACGACCTGCCTTCAAATGGATACTGTTTATCTTAATAGATGCCGCTTGGGTCAAATGACCCGGCGCCGTCTTTGTAGGTAAATGTTATGTTTATTTAATTCAGGATGATAATATAACAATAACATAAACAGTACATTGAAATATAAACTATTTCGTTAAAAGTCACGGGAGGACGAAGCACCAAAACTAATAGTTTCGAAATTATCGAACGATAAACTTCAAAATGGGTCAAAAAACTCCTGCCCGTCTTTCTAGTGTTAATAGCTATTCTATATATACACATGTATATAAATAGTACATAAAATATAGATTCTGTATATTCGACTAGTACCTATGTACCTACCTATTCAGCGTAATTAAATTACAAACATCTGAATTCTAAACACACCATTTTTTTTTCCTTACCAAGGAAAGCAGTGGAAAGCAGTGAGCCGAGATGGCCCAATGGTTAGAACGCGTGCATCTTAACCGATGATTTCGGGTTCAAGCCCAGGTAAGCGCCACTGAATTTTCATGTGCTTAATTTGTGTTTATAATTCATCTCGTGCTCGGTGGTGAAGGAAAACATCATGAGGAAACCTGCATGTGTCTAATTTCAACTAAATTTTGCCATATGTGTATTCCACGACACACGAACACAACATTAATAATTATTGATGTTTAGCAGTAAAATAAATGATGAGTGGGTAGCACCAATATAAAATTTCACCATTTCATCCACCACACCGCAATAGAGTATCGTGGTGGAGTAAGCACCAAATCTGCCTCTGTAGAAAAATAAAGTCACCTACCATATATACATGAATTTATACGAATATTATGTATGCGACGAAAAGGTGATTAAATATTTATTTATCTTATGTTTCTAATCAATTATAAATTGTCATTAAAAAAACCATTAAAAGCTTAAAGCTATGACGTGAAGCGTGACGCTACATCCTGTATGAGTTGAGATTAGTTCAAAGAGTTACCACTAAGCTAGCCGCCTCATTTTCATAATGCAAAATAGTATCGTATAGTATTGTATAGCGATTTGAGTGTATCTAAACAGATAATTGCGGGTTCAAACCCAGGCAGGCATATTTTTATCTTGGGTTCGGCGGTGACTGCGAGGAAACCTGAATGTATGTAATTTCAATTAAATTCTGCCCCATGTGTATCCAGCAAAGCGCATTGTAGCTGCGCGGTGAAATAAACTAAACCTTGCCCCCCAAAGGAAGCCTTAGCCCAGCAATGGGATATTTATTTGCTGTTACTTTTACCCATATATTCCAATTTGCTTAGAAATGTTAAATTCAGCATACGGATAAGCTTTTTTTCGGTAATTTAATAAATACATACAAACATAAATACATAAATAATTATATACACAAACTCACTATAAAACAGATTCCAACTTAATGGACCTCACAACATACATAATATGTTGATTTTTTGTTAACTTTTATTTATGAAATCCTTAAAAAGATAGAAAGCGAAAACTTAAATTAATTTTGTAAAGAGTAATTACTATCTATGAAAATCTTTTTAATAGACTAATTATGAAAAAAAATGTAAATGCTCCTCGTTTTTTTCCCTTTGTTACGTAGCTAAGGCTAAACTTAAGGGTCTGAAACTTAGTTTCATAAATTCGTGTGATATTGTAGTAAAAATGATAATTTCGTAGCTAATCTACTGATCGAGTCTCAGCTCAACCCTAAGACAATCAACAATCCCGCGGTGTGATACCACGATGCCGGAGGTTAAATTCCGGCAAAGTGCAGTTCGTACAGCACTTCTTTCCTTGGATATTCATAAGTCGAGTGAACCCGATGACATCTCTCCAATCGTGCTACGGACTTGTGCTCCCGAGTTGGCGCCGGTCTTAACGCGTCTTTTCCGGCAATCCTATGCATTCGGCGTCGTCCCGAACTCCTGGAAGACTGCTTTGGTGCATCCGATCCCTTCTAGCATTTGATCAAAGTCGTGATGCAAACTCGTGTATGCTCCGATTTAAAATTCGTCGATGCTGGTGTTCCACAAGGCTGCGTTCTATCACCCACTCTGTTTCTTCTGCATATTAATGACTTGTTGCAAATCCGTAACATTCACTGCTATGCAGACGATAGCACCGTAGACACCCCATACACCGGCCGTGCTAATATTTCTCGGGAAAACGTCGAAGAAAACCGGAACAAACTTGTGTCTGAAATCGAGTCTTCGTTAAACAAAATCTCGAACTGGGGCCGGCTAAACGCCCAAATGGACTAGCCATTTCAACCCCAAAAAGACGCAAGTTTGCGCGTTAACTGCTAAGAAAACACCAATTGACGTATCTCCACGATTTGAGAACATTCCGTTAGCCGCTACAGCTAGTATCGGAATACTTGGCGTCGATATTTCGAGCCTCGTTCAATTGGAAGGCAAAGCCAAATTGGCATCAAAAAAAGCTCGGTGTGCTCAGCAAGGCAAGACAGAATTTCACGTCGGCCCATCGTCTAAGACTCTACAAGGCACAAATTCGGCCACACATGGAGTACTGCTCTCACCTCTGGGCCGGTGCTCCCCAGTACCAGCTCCTTCCATTTGACCGTATCCAACGTAGAGCGTTTAGAATTGTCGACGATTAATCCCTTTCCGATCTGCTTGATCCTTTGGCTTTGCGTAGAGATGTTGGATCGCTCTGCATCTTCTATAGAATTTATCACGGGGAATGTTCGGAGGAATTGTTCGGATTAATCCCGGCTGCTGAATTTCACCTTCGGACATCTCGTCAATACTCCAAATATCACCCGCACCACCTAGATGTCCGAAAATCCACAACAGCGCAATTTTTAAGACATTTTTTGCCTCGCACAACCACTCTGTGGAACCAGCTTTCGCCGGCGGTTTTGCGAACCGATACGACTTGGGAACCTTCAAGAAAAGAGCGTACTCCTTCCTGAAAGGCCGGCAACGCACCTGCAAGCCCCCCAGTGTTGCAGATGTCCATGGGCGGTGGTAGTCACTTTCCATCATGTGAGCCTCCTGCTCGTTTGCCAGCTCTAACATAAAAAAAAAGTGCGAACCTCAAACATCTGTAAACGTATAGTGCAATTGGTGGTGCCTTACGCAAGCCTAGAGGGTAGGTACCATCCACCTATCAGATCTTCTGGCGCCAAATAACAACACTTAATATTGTTGTGTTCCGGTTTGAAGGGTGAGTTAGCCAGTGTAACAACAAATATATGAGGCACAACATCTGCTCCAATGCGGGTTGGTGGATACACATGTAGCAGAATTTCGTTGAAATTAGACACATGCAGGTTTCCTCACGTTTTCCTTCGCCGTCGAGCACGAGGTGAATTATAAACACAAATTAAGCACGTGAAAATTCTCAATCGTCGGTTAAGATTTAGAGAGGCACGCGTTCTAACCACTGGGCCATCTCGGCTTAGTTGTTATTTATTTGGAGGTAGAATATATGATGAGTTGGTGATACCTACCCAGACGACTTACACAAAGCCCTACCACGAAATGTAGTAAGTGTACATACCTATATAAACATGTTTTTTTTGTAGGAATAATTAAATGCAGACGAAATTTTATTAATAGAATTTCGATAGAATTACATTACGGTAAATGGTTTAAATAAATCCAATGTTTGGAATCACTTAAAATCGCAACGATATAAAACATCATTTCCATAAATCTCAGTTAAAGATATTACTCGCTTACGGAATCTCAAGTCGTTTGAATCACTGGAGTAAGGACTGCTCAGACGATGCTCAAACTATTAAGGGCTCGCTGAATTAATTCTGCGCGTTCGATACGACAACGACACGACAAGTCGCTTCCTTTTCGATACAAATTGAACAGTTTTAGTTAATTTCATAATTTTATTTTACAAAAAAAAGAGAAACTATTCACGACATTCCTTAATTACAATACGATTGTGCCGCGTGCGTGTCGTAATGATGTTGGATCAAATATTGTGTCTTATGACAAAAATATGTAGAAAAAAAGATAAATTGCTTGATGTTTTATATATATAGATTATATATAACCTTATTTTTCTTACATATAATATTCCGTACTCCTTAACATTTTGGGGAATCGTAACGGTTTTATGTGATCGTACGAAGAGGTGAAATAAATACATCATAATATTTGTATTCTAAATTCAGTAATTTGGAATAGTAAACTTTCTTCAGGTCAGCGATTCATTTGGTTGGGGGGGAGCCCTACGCTGTGTTTACCGATCCGCGGTCTCCACTTTAGGACTCATCTGCTCCAGCGGTCATGAGTCTTTCGATATTCCTGTCCACTGCCAATTCAGTCTGTTAATATTGTAAGCTGTATACCTAACTACTGATAACTCCGGTTCTTATGCGGATAACCTCACTTCTGTTTTTTTTTTTTCAAAAATATTCCAAGCGGTCAATTCCAATATTCCAATAGCTCATTTCATAGCAAGCTGAGCCCTTCATTTGTGGACTAGTTTTACGCAGTTAATTTTGACGTTTCGGCATCGTATCAAGATTTATTTGTAATTATAATATTATGGTTATATATAATTTATTTATTGGCATAGATTTTATTCTAGCATCTATAATGAATACGTTATACAATTCATGCATTGATGTCGCAAAACTAAAAGGTCTTTATTCAGAGAAAATACGCTGAATCAATTACCTTTATTGATATTGAATCAGAATAACCATTACGTTTATAAACTTCAGATCGAAGATCATAATTTTGCACTCTACCATTGGATTAAAGCTATCGGGGTGATTGAACTCTGACATATATAAAATCACTTTGTTCTCAGTCAGCTAAAGTCAATCTGCACTTCCTATTATTACAAGTCGGTTAATAAAATTGACCAATAAACAATTTTCGCATAATGCTAGATTAAGTAACAACCGGAAATAGTATTTTCGCAAAATAAGAGTTAACGCAATAAATGTAAAACTCATTTCCAAAAAGTACTATTTTAGCACTAAAGATATTAAAGATATTCTACCGCTAAACAGCAGTACCTGGTATTGTTTTGTTCCGGTTTGAAGGGTGAGTGAGCCAGTGTAACTACAGGCACAGGGGACATAACATCTTGGTTCCCAAGGTTGGTGGCACATTGTCTATGGGCGGTGGTGACGACTTAACAGCAGGCCTATTTGCTTGTCCCCCTACCTAAATAATAAAAAAAAAACTTCGTCATATGTTGTTTTTTTATTAAATGTATATTTAAAAGCCAAGTAAATTAGCAGCCTGTAAATCACATGACACGTGACAGACTATCATTCGACGGATGCAGTTTCCTCACGATGCGTTACGTTTTATTTTTACTACACCCCTAAACACAAGATGAATTTTATCAATACGTTAAGTAGATATTTGTTTATTGGTACTATTCATTTGAACCCGCAATAATAATAAGATTTACATGTTCAAACCACTGAACCGTATGAACTCATAAAAATGTTTATCCCGATCAAGTAAATCACCGTAATAATATACAAACAAACGTACATATATAGAACACTCACTTAAAAATCGTATTATCGTATCTCTAAACATAATTCACTCAATAAATAAAATTTAATGTTATAAAGAATAAGAAATGCTCTTACCATTTTTATGACCGTTGCTAGAAATATTAGGATAAGTAAATACGTGTAGAATGTAAATTCGAAGAGATGTCCGTCACTTGGTGTTTTGGATTTCATATATTTCACCTTTATTTTAACAATAAACCTTCTTCGTAAAACTTAAACGATCACCAAAGTATAAAGAAAACTAACTTTTTTATACGTATATTTTCGTAATTTACCTTTACTGGACTGGGCGCTTACTCTTAAACCGTTTGATATTTTCGCTTTATTTAATCTATGTTTTTTTTTTTTTCTAGTGATATATTTTACATTTGTTATTTATTATTATTCACGTGTGTATCCAGCATTTAAACGGCGCGGTGGAACTCCTAGCCTTCAAAAGTTTTTACTTTTTGGTAGGGCTTTGTGCCTGGGTTTGTGTCTGGGTAGGTACCACCCACTCATCAGATATTCTACCGCCAAACAGCAGTACTCAGTATTGTTGTGTTCCGGTTTGAAAGGTGAGTGAGCCAGTGTAACTACAGGCACAAGGGACATAGACATCTTGTCTATGGGCGGTGGTGACCACTTACCATCAGATGGCCCATTTGCTCGTCCGCCGACCTACACCATAAAAATAAATAAATAGAGGAGGCCTTAGCCCAGTAGTGGAATATTTACAGCTATTAGTCGACTAAGTAAACAAAAAGAAAAAGTTACCTCAAATAAACAAGTCTCCTTATACCTACCAAAAAACTCATAATTTCAGCTTATATGCAACAGAATGTACTTAATTTTTTTTCATTTTGAATGAATCTGAATATAATTTTTAGATCTTTGGATATACGCAAATACAAAGCGTATTAACGGATACGATTCGTTTAATTTATATGGTCGTTACAAAGCAATAGTTAACAATTTATCATGGCCAGTATTCGAATTTGCGTTCAATTCTAAATCGACGTTGAGATATGACATGTACATTTTCGTTGCACGAAAATCGTATTGAAAAAGGAACTCATTCTATTGGAACAAAAAAATTGAGGACACTTTACGAAAAGTCCACTATAATATCAGATTTTAGAACTCAATTTAAATTCTACTGTATAATAATAACGCATGAATTATACGTTTATTAATTAATTGTGTAATTAATGAAGTTAAAAACGAAATTAAATATATTTTTATCAGATTTTTTCAAATTATACTTATATTATTGTAAACGTTGTTATAATACAAGCATTTATAAATTGAAAAAAAAAATCCATAAGGAATTACATATTAAACCTATTAGTAAATGCAATTTTTAATTCATTAGAAGGTATAAACCTTCTCCTCAAAAGGAGAGGAGGCCTTAGCCCAGCATTGGGAAATTTACAGGCTGCTAATGTATAGACGAAGATCATGATTACAATATAGTTATAAACAATTTTTAACGGTTAACGGCCCAGTGGTTAGAACGCATACATCTTAACCGATGATTGCGGGTTCAAACCCAGGCAAGCACTACAGAATTTTCATGTGCTTGATTTGTGCTTATAATTCATCTTGTGCTCGGTGAATTAAAACAGTGTGAGTAAACCTGCATGTGTCTAATTTCAAGGAAATTCTGCCACATATGTAAACAACCCAAATTGGAGTAGGGTGGAGAAAATGCTGCAAACCTTCTCCTCAAAGGGAGAGGAGGCCTTAGCCCAGCGATGAGAAATTTACAGGCTGTTACTATGGACGGATAGATGGAGGTTAGTAACTCAATCACACCACTCAATAAAGACCCCCCCCCCCCGTCCATTACACATGAGTGAAGAGTGTTCGATCGTGCTCTTCGCCAATTTCCGAGATTGTTTTTACAGAAAAACTCCACAACCCGACTTTAATAAAGTTCACGGACGAAAGAGCGAGTTAAAAAATTACAGTGATACAATTTAATGTACAATATATTAAATAAACGATGTAAGCGCCGAACAAAAGTAATTTAATTTACTTCTTCTTTTGTCTTTTTTCTTTTTTTGTTATAAAGGCTGTGAAAGTTTTAGATAGTGCTAGATGGAGGCGGAAGGCAACATCTGCTAGCAATTCCCTCAGAAAATTCTAGAACTTTCATAATGTTTTATTTCATAATATAAATTTTATTTATAACTAGCAGAATCCGCGACTTTAACCGCGTGAAAATTGTGAAACCATATAGCTCTCAAACTTTCATACCAAATCTTAATACAACTAAGATTGAACTTAAAAAATACACTATAACCTTTCTTAGGGTTGAAGCTTACTACGTACGAAATTTCATCAAAATCAGTTCAGTAGTTTAGCTGTGAAAGCGAAACAGACAGACAGACAATGTTAGATTCACTTTTATAATTCTACTAAGTATGGATATAAATATTGGATTATTATCATAAATTACAAACGCATTAAAATAACTAGATATTATATATTCATGCGGAAAAATATTTTAATTAATAATTATTAATAAAATCTTAGATAATCGAGTCGAATTCCCATAGCAATGACTTCCTGCCAAATTCCAAACTAACATACAAAAAATTGGTAATCTTTCGTATCTATAAAGCTTTATTTCGCTTGCCTATCTTTATGTCACACCGACTCCAAAATATAACGAATTAGATATTGTAAATATTCAAAGTCTGGAAGGATTAAAAGACTGAGAGAATTAAAATTGATTTTTAAATTAAAAAAAAAATCTTTCACACTTATATATAAATACTGCTCAAATGAGACAGCGACGCTCATATAAACTACGCTTGGTGGTGGAAATCGACATTCTAATTTACATAGATCCTAATAACGTATATTCATTAAAAAATAACATACGATAAATATGAAGGACTCTCGAGCTATAAATCTGTAAAATTATTAATCAAATCAAATAAAATCAAATTCTATTTCATTATAGAAGCATTGAACTTACCTTTTGATTATCAAATTAAACACTGCTTCCGGTTCGAAGAGAAAATACCCTGACCTGAGAATAACCGGCGGTAGATACTCAACGGGTATTTTTTTAATTGTTAAATAAATAATTATTGTTATTTAAGTTATGAAAAACAAAAATTACCAATAATAAATATTTAAATATTAGTTTTTAAACGTTGATATATATATATATATATTATGTCAAATATGTATAAAACATCTCGCAAAAGATTTTATTCGTATGGCAATTTCAATTACTGACAGTTTCCGAAGAAGGGGGGGGGGTGATTTAGGCCCTTGTTACCTTGGTTGTCCTATCGTGTAACAAATCCACCCTTTTAATAAAACATTGTGTTACATAACCTTATTCTACATAAACAATATCACTTTCTATATAATATTATGTCCACAGATTAATAATATTCTGTTATTCGCTATGTCATGATTATATATTGGTATACCTTAGAAATCATCCACCATAATAATATTCTTAGAATATCTATTTATATACTTATTCCGCGATGTGATAAGATTATCATATTTCAATCTATATTTATAAATGGTTGCCTGTAGGTATATGTTTGTTCACCATAAAAGTTCGGACATATAACTATCATTTTTTACGAATAAGGTTTTTTATACTATCCATTTTGTTGTTACTCGCCACTAGATGGCGCTGTAATATAGCAAAGCATTTTTAAAAGCAGGCATATTTTTCCATATTTATTAATTGATTTTGTTTTTATTATAAATTCTGTCTTACAATAACCATAAATGTTCATCTATCCAACCAGTATAATTACTACATACATTTTCTGTCAGCGAAATTATATTTATTATTCCTTAATAATAATATATGTTTTAATAAGAAGCGAGTATATAAGAGGAAGTCTGAAAGTAGCGCCAATAACAGAGAAACCGTTCACTAACCGTTTGAGTCAATATGGACCTGTGAAGCGCAAAAAGGATATGCACATTACTAAAAGAGTGATGATCATGAGCGTAGAGCGGTGGGGAGAAAGAGGATGACCTAAAAAGACATGGATGGAGTTTTTGAAGATGGATGTGAACGAATAAATGACGTGTAACGGAGAAGAATGGAAATGAATGAATCCCAAATAGTTTGGGACAAGGGCAGAGAAAATAATGATATATGTTTTATTTTCATTTCTTTTCATAATATGTCAAAACTCCCCCTTTTGATTGATTGAGTTAGCCGTAGTAATTTGTTGTGAGCAATTGTACCAGTATAAGTAGAAATAAAATAAATCAAATAACGTATTTTTATATATTATATATGTACTTACATTCTTTTGTTTTCACATTTGAATCCAATTAACATTAATCTTAATTGAAATTTTACCTTCTATTGTGGCCAATTCAATCGAATAGATAATTTCTATAGATTTCTACATAAAGACTTACGAAATAGTCGTGAATTTTGAATTTTAGTATAATGAATAACATTTACACTAATTCCAAACTCAAATGATTCGAATAATTTTATGCTTTCGTTGAATTATTAAACACTAATGAAAATAGTATGAAATTTTAATAACCATACGTACTAATAATATTGCTATGTAAAGATATTATATTACGCCTACATCAAACATAATATAAGACTGTATAACGCCTTCGAAATTCGTGAAACTTTCTCTGAATCTAGAGAAATAGTCTTAATTTAACAAAAGTAGCATGAAGTAATTTATTATTTACCTTCATCATCAGCCTACATTCGTCCACTGCTGGACATAGGCCTCTCCAAATGCACGCCACTGTGGTCTTTCTTCGGCAACTCGCATCCAGCTCCTGCTACTATTTACCTATTAGGAACTTATTTTTATATATTTACATGTAAGAATGTTTTGAATTTTCTAAAGTTGTAAGCCTTATAAAGCCAGCCATTTATATTGTTTTTGCAATAGAGTGTAAATAACTCTTGTCTATGAAAATTAATCTGTATTCAGTTACTCTAAGATCAGTCACGTCACTGTAAATATTATAATCATGCACTCGGTAATACAACAATACGCCAGTACAATCAATCATAATCAACTGTGAATTTTTCAATAAAGTAAATAATATTATGGACCGATTTATCAATAACAAGTTAAATTTTATAGTACTCGTATTAGTAATCGTAGTAGTAATATTATATATATATTGATTACAATACAAGTAAATATTTTAATCCAGATTAACTGATTAAGTTACTATTTGTTGAATTTGTTTGTAATAGTTTAATTTTGTAATTTGTTAATTTTTAATTCTATTGTGTATTTGTGTATATATATACATATACATATTATATATATATATATATATTTTTTTTTTTTTTTTCTTTAATTAACATGTGCAATTTAAATGTTTTAAAAAAGAGAGCAATGTCGCTTTATGGGCTGGCCTTAATAACTGAACCACAGTTTTACACTAAAGCAGTTACTATCATTCACATTTTGGTAATTATATAATATGATGCTTAAATAAATTATTATTCTTATTAAAAATACGAGAAACCCTCATGTGCTGGTGAAAGTCTCAAAATCAATTCTCTTTTAATTCGTTATATTTTCGTCATACTTTTTTTTTACTTCGTTTTTTCCCCTATTTTATAGGCCAACATTATCATTAATTCGGTCGACATAATATTCCGCCTAACGCACATCTTGTAGCAGTTACTTATAAAAAAATTACGCTGTTCTTAACAATTTTTACATTGACAGTAATGTTATGATAAATATGTTATTTTTAATTGTGTAATATTATAACAGCAATTATTATATTCCCTGTTTTTAATATACTTTTGAATGACAGTTAGACTTTTGACCTTTGCCCATAGGCACTATAAGACTGAAACAGAAGAATGAAAGAATAATAACAAAATAATTCTTCATATTAAAGAAAACCCATAAAACAAAAAAATTAATGAAACCAAACGTATGTGCAAGGTTTCAAATCAATCGGCTAAGCTAAATAAGATCTCGTAACATTTTTGTTTTCAAGCATTTGAAAGAATTAACACAGATAAATTTCGCGTTATAAATTATTCTGTCGTAACGGGAATAATTATATCATTGTAGTGAAGGGTTTACGAAGATTTATGCGAATTTGTAACAACCAATAGCTGTTATCAACATTAAACTAACCCTTATACTCGTAAATTAAGGTTCTTCTTGCGTTATAAGCAGCCAGTTAACATAGATTATAATTATCTTTCGATTTCCTTCTTGATTCTTATGTAATCAATTCAAATTATAATAGAAAATATATCTTCAAAAACACACTTGAATCAAGTAAAATTTCGATGGTAGTTTTATTAAGCATCATTGGCCATAAAAATTACCTACGTACTATATTAATAATTAATTTAATATTAATGATTCATATAATTTCATCTGCATGAAATTATATGAATCTTCTATTAAGTATATAATCTTATATTGTAAATATTTATTGAACAATGTTAATTAGCTTTTGCCCCAGAAAGAATGTTAACCAGGTTTTTCAAACTTGAAAAGTTGAATGGCGTAGGTATTATTAATATAATTCTTTACATTGAGATCTTAATTATACACAAATATCTAACATTTTATACTGAGTGCGAAATTAAGTGGGCATTTGTACATTTTAATACATCAGTACAAACATACTTATTACATATTTATTTACGCAGAGAATATGGAATTTAACATCATAATATTGACTTCATAAATAAATCTATCGCATTGTACCCGCCATATAAATATTAGGTATACATATAGCCTGAGCAATAAAATAATCATCATTCAGGGTATTTCAAATAAATATATTGAAATGTTATTATGTTTCATTTAATCAAAATACTGAAATTATCGAAGATTTCATGTCTTGAGAGTCTTTCGCATGGTATATTAATTCCAACGTATTTTTTACCAGAATTTTGCCAGTAGATAATATTTTGTATGTAGTACTTAAGTACCTAATGTATTTTTTTAATACAGAGTTATCAAGCTTATGAAATTTGCATTTCAGCCATTTCAAACAATTTACTTTTCCTATTCAGCTTATATTGTCTATGGCACCAATCTAAAAAATACTGTTTATATAAATAATATGTCTTTAAAAATATGAAGTTTAAGTTCAGTAGAGCGATTATGTAAGAAAAAACTAGAAAATCACCGCGAAAAATCGTGTAAGGTCTGAAAGTAGTAAGAGATACTTACTGCAATAATTATAATGTTAAAGGATATAGTTACTGTAGTAATATTTAACCTCCTTGTTTTTATATCATTTTATAACTTATGTCATATGTCACTCTTAAGAACTATGTACTTTTATTATGTAGAATAAAACCGTCTATACGAGGTGTTATCTTATTACAATTTATTCTACATAATATTTTAATGTGTTTACAAGATGGATAAATACTTGAGACCTGATCGCTTAGATATTGATCCCTCCAATAGTTCTGCAGCGAAACATTGGGAACATTGGAAAAGGACATTCGAGAGTTTTCTATCGGCTTCTGATTTTTCTCACATGTCAGAAAAAGTACTGACTTCTTATAAAAAACTTGATTTACTTATAAATCATGTATCTTCTAATATATATACATACATCAGTGAATGTTCCACGTATGAAACAGCAATAGCTATATTGGATAAAATATTTATAAAACCCAAAAATATAATTTTTGCAAGACATGCTCTAGCAACAAGAAAACAACAAATTGAAGAGTCGATAGACAATTATTTACAGGCATTAAAACAATTAGCAAAAGACTGTGATTTTAAAAATGTTGATGCAGAAACAAATAGAAACGATAACATACGCGATGCATTTATTTCTGGAATACAATCTAATAAAATAAGACAACGTCTCCTTGAAAATTTAGACTTATCACTCGATGACGCTTACAATCAAGCCTTGTCTCTAGAGGGAGCAGAAATTAGTTCTCAGCAGTATAATATCAGCGTTAATGCTATTGAAAATAATAAATCTAGAGATAATAGTATGTTTGTACGACCAGAATCATCTGAATATGATAGTAGAAAAAGTTCTTCAGAAGCAACTAATTATAAACGGAAATGCTTTTTTTGTGGTGACCGTATTCATATTCGCAAAAATTGCCCTGCACTAGATGTAACTTGCCAAATGTGTGGTAAGAAAGGCCACTTTGCTAACGTTTGTCGCAGTAAAATATGTAATAATGCGGCAACAATTAAACAATTCGAATCATCTGCATGCATAGTAGCTGCTTCTCCAAGCTCGTTAAAAAAAGCAACGTTGCCTGCCTACATAAAGGGAATTCGAGCACACGCGTTAATTGATACTGGAAGCTCAGTGAGCTTTATTAATGATAATTTTTTTAAGCTTTGCGGATTAAAGAAATTGCCTAGTAATCAAACTATTTCTATGGCATCGACTAATTTCACATCACTAGTTGATGGAAAAACTATTGTATCAGCAAAAATAGGAAATCACGATTACGATGACTTAAATTTATTGATTGTAAAAAACCTTTGTGCTGATTTAATTATAGGTCACGATATACTGGAAAAACATTCATTTTTAGAATTTTCTTTTGGAGGGCCTAAAGAGCCGATAATAGTTTGTAATGTAGCAGAAGCGTCAATTCCTGCCGTTCCTTTATTTGCAAATATATCTGCCGACTGTAAGCCGATAGCAATAAAGTCTCGCCGATTTAGTCAAGATGACAAACAATTTATTATTCAAGAAATTAGAAAGCTTTTAGCTGAGGGTATAATTGAAGAGAGTTCTTCGCCCTGGCGAGCTCAGGTCTTAATAACAAAAAATGAAAATCATAAAAAACGTCTTGTTATAGACTATTCACAAACAATAAATAAATATACGCAATTAGATGCATATCCGCTTCCTAATATAGAAGAAATGATTTCTCAAGTATCGAAATATTTTTTCTTTAGCACAATAGATTTACAGAATGCCTATCACCAAATACCGATACTTGCTAAAGAAAAACAATATACAGCTTTCGAAGCAGATGGAAATCTGTATCAATTTCGACGTATTCCCTTTGGAGTTACTAATGGCGTTTCCAGCTTTCAAAGAATCATTGACTGGGTGTTAAAAGAAGAAAAACTCAAAGATACATTTGCCTACTTAGATGACATTACTGTTTGTGGTAAGACATTAACCGAACATAATGAAAATTTAGAAAATTTTTTAGCTGCAGCTAGAAAGTATTGTCTCACTATTAACAAGGATAAAAGCAAATTCTCTCAAACAACGATAAATATTTTAGGATATAATATTAAAGATCAAGTTATAAGACCCGATGCTGATCGCCTTCGACCTCTAACGTCTTTACCACCACCAAACGATTTACCATCCCAACGTCGGATCGTTGGAATGTTTGCCCATTACAGTCGATGGATACCTAATTTCTCTGAAAGAATTCATGCTATATCTCATAATAAAATATTTCCATTTTCTGAAGAATTAGTACAAAGATTTCAATCATTAAAATCAGACATAATTAAATCAGCTGTGTATGCAATTGATTATAGTCTTCCACTTACTGTCGAGACCGATGCCTCTGACCATTCTATTGCTGCTGTTTTATCTCAAGATGGTCGACCTGTCGCATTCTTTTCTAAAACATTAAATCTAACAGAACAAAATCATTCAGCCATTGAGAAAGAAGCTTATGCCATAGTAGAAGCTTTAAAAAAATGGAAACATTATCTTATTGGTAAACCTTTTCGACTAATAACCGATCAAAGATCCGTATCATTTATGTTTAATAACAAATTGACAAATAAAATTAAAAACGAAAAAATACAGAGATGGCGTTTAGAACTGGCACCATTTAAGTACGATATAATTTACAGGCCAGGTAAGCAAAATGACATTGCAGATGCATTATCACGTATTTGTTCCTCAGCTCAAGTACAACACACAAAATTGATTTCATTACATGAAGCTTTATGTCATCCTGGAGTTACAAGAATGGCTCATTGGATTAAAACAAAGAATCTACCATACACTATAGAAGAAATAAGAAACATGATAAAATCTTGTCGTGTTTGTTCAGAAATAAAGCCTAATTACGTACGGAATCCTATTCCTAGACTTAACTTAATTAAAGCAACAGCTCCATTTGAAAGATTAAGTCTAGACTTCAAAGGACCAATTCCAAGCAATACGAAAAACAAATATATACTAACAATAATTGACGAATTTTCGCGTTTCCCATTTGCATTTCCATGTGCCGATATCTCTTCAAAAACAGTTATTAAAAATCTAAACGAAATATTTCTTACATTCGGTATGCCATCTTTCATACATTCTGATCGTGGTACAGCATTCATGTCTTCTGATTTAAAAGAATTTCTTTATAATCGTGGCATTGCAACGAGTCGAACTACACCATACAATCCGCGAGGTAATGGTCAAGTAGAACGCCTTAATGCTACTTTATGGAAAGCTGTACAATTAGCATTACGTTCGAAAAACATGTCTATTGAGAATTGGGAACTCGCTCTGCCTCAAGCATTACATTCTATCCGCTCTCTTCTCTGTACTGCTACAAATTGCACGCCACACGAAAGAATGTTCACACACACAAGAAAATCAGCAAACGGTGTATCAGTACCTAGTTGGTTGATAAATTCGGAGCATGCACTTATGCGAAAATGCAATCGCACTAATAAATATCAACCACTAGTTGAAGAGGTGGAATTAATACACGTTAATCCAAATTATTCCCACATACGTTTATCGGATGGTAGAGAAACTACCGTTTCAAATCGTAATTTAGCACCTTTAGGCCAAAGTCAAAGAGAATTTGATGTTTTAAGTGAAAATGAGGTACCGATTGATGAAGAACAAAATTCACCAAGGGAAGATAATACATCAGATTCTAATTATGAATCCACCGAAGAGCTGCCATCTGAAGGAAATCGATCCAATTCTATGGAAGAGGAAGCAACTTTGCGTAGATCAAATAGAGAGCACAGACTTCCTACACGACTGCAAGACTATGTTTTAAATTAAAGTGTGGGTGAATGTAGTAATATTTAACCTCCTTGTTTTTATATCATTTTATAACTTATGTCATATGTCACTCTTAAGAACTATGTACTTTTATTATGTAGAATAAAACCGTCTATACGAGGTGTTATCTTATTACAGTTACACATAAATAGCATGAGTTTTTACAGAGTAACATCGCAAAAAATATAGTTTAGTGTACGGTTGTTTTATTATTATATTTATGATGTAAAAAAAACAAAAGTTTGTAATTTTTTTGTTCCAGATATTTTCTATTAATTATATCATTATTTATTGAAGTGGTTTGATTGCGTAGTAGGTACCTAATACCTATATTATATTGTGTACCCCTTAACCGTACACTACAAGCAACAACAATTATTTCAGAAATTACATATCCAATAATTAACTGTCCCTTCTCAACTTCAACTCCTCTATTACTCACGCGGCCACAAGTTATACTGAAGGAATTATTTGAACGTCAACATACTAAGACGCAATTTGTTAATATTCGAGTTGAAACAGTTTCAAGCCATATATCTATAAACTAACCAAATCATGAAGACTTACCATCCTCAGGGCGCGCATTAGAACATACTTATAATTAGTATGCAAGACGAAGATATATTTATGTGAAATTTTGAATCATCATTAAGAACGTAAATGCGTTCTGCAAAAGAGCTAAAATAAAGATTTTAAAAATATTACGACATAATCAATGGAGCAAAGTGGATAAAAAAAATTAGAATATCCATCGCAATAGATACGCAGATCGAAGGCTTAAATTTAGACACACACCGCTGTGGTTTCATTAACGCTTAATGTGTGTTTTTAATTTTTCCTCTGTGAAATAAGTAGGCATCGAGCTATAATAAAATACTAATCTGCAATGGGTAAAGGGGTCTCTTAATACAGTAGTACAAATGTGTGAGTACTAATATTTTAAATATATAATAATGTTTGCAACAGTGACATAAAATAATCTAATTTAAATACTATATTTGGAATAATTATTTATTATATAATTGAGATAATCTTCAAATAAAAAAATATTACGGCACAATCAATACAAATAAAAAAAAAATCTCGAAAAGTGAAGTATAAAATGAAAGGTTATAATACTAAAAGTCATATGTAACTATAGAATAAACTGAGTTTTATTTTTATATGTATGATTCATTAATTTATTAGATGCAAAAGAAACAACTCACAAAAATAATACTTATTTTTGATGTTGATGCAATTTGATGCAACTTGATGCACCTTTGCCAAAAATTGATAATTAAATAAAAAAAGAAAACTTACTGTCAAGTGTCAATGTCACTTGCTCATAGCAAACAGCAACTGTCAGATAATCAAAAAAATATTTCTCTGTTTTGAAAACAATACTATGTCTACCATTAAATAAACCAACAAAATGTGATTGTTAGTGGGTATTGGGTGTTTCATTTTTGAAACATTTTTATATACAGATGTTGTATCCCATTTAAATTTCACAATGAAACACCAAAGCCGATATAAATACAGATATTCGCTTTTGCCATTTGAAAATGGGTAAGTTTTCCTTTAATATTTTACTTATACAATGTTATTAATTTAATATAATCTTATACTGGCTGCTTAAATCCCTACAAATTATACATTTGTACTAATAAATATCAATCTAAGATAAAATTTACTAAGCTGAAAAAAAATGTAAATATATTATTATTGGCTTGTGGCATATGTTATACAACTAAATATTTATCTAAATAGTAAAATTTAATCAAATCTAACTACTACAAAAAATTAAAATTAAATGTATAAATAAATCAACTAAAATTATAACATCAATAAGATTAGTATTTGACATAACATGAAATAATTTAAAAACTAAAATCAAAGTATTATTAACTCAAACAGAGTTTTACAAGATTACTTAAAAGTTAAGGTACCATCGGATCAGAAACTAAAAGTAAAAAATGCTAAAAAGAACATTAAAAAATTCATAAGAATTAGTATTCCAACCATAACAGGAAAAAAGCCAAATAAACAACATTTGACAGCAAATTGGCATGATATCATTGGTCGAGAGCTTGATTAATCTATGATATTCACTATGGATTTGTGAAAAAATAGTGTTTTGTATGTCAAAAAAAACTGTTATTGGAATTTGAAATTTTTGGATGTGCCAAAAAACCCAGGCAAGTTACTGCTGATGGTCAAATCTTGTACCACATGTGAGACGGCCCAGAATTTCTCTTATAAATTGTTTCAAAGTCAATATTTTTATGACAAGAGATAAATAACTTGTTCATCCTGTTAAAATCTCATTACCGCACACACAATTTTGTTTTAAATAACATTCAAACATACAAAGTGCTTGTACATAATACATATGTATATGAGTTCCAGTTACCTATATTTCCATTCTTTTATATATTCTTATAGAGTCTTAAGCTTTAATAACATGTTTAAGTTATCTTAGTGGAAATTCAATTATGATTTTAATGACTTTGTAGGTTTTGAGACAAGTTTAAGGATGTCAAAATAATAGTTTGTACAAACTCATAGCTGGGTATCTCGAATTCCAAGATGCTTACCTAATTCTGACTAAGATGACTGGACTGTTAAACTACAGCACATATTCCATTTAAGAATACATTGCCGTAATGATCACAACCCAGAGTTACATGACCGTAACTACGATTGATGAAAAAAAATTAAAAAAACCAAACTCGTAAATGTTGGGTAATATCGCGTGAAGATTTAGCAACAGTACAAATAATACTAATAATATTAATATTTGGTGAAACCGAAGGATTTGTCTGTGCAATTATGGACGAAGTTATCATGACGAACAATTACCGGAAGTATATTGTGAGGGATGGCACGGTGGACATATGTCGGGCGTGTCACACTCCGGGCGAATCCCTTAGACATATTATTTCCGGTTGTTCTCGTCTTGCTAACGGAGAGTATTTGCACAGACATAATCAAGTGGCCAAGATTATCCATCAACAACTTGCACTTCGATAGGGTCTTGTGGTATCAGAGGTACCCTACTACAGGTATGTGCCCGACCCAGTTCTCGAGAATGGTTGTATCACACTGTACTGGGACCGATCTATAATCACTGACAGGACTGTTGTCGCCAACAAGCCTGATATAGTGGTGATAGATCGGTCAGAGCGCCGCACGATAATTGTTGACGTCACCATCCCTCATGACGAGAATCTCGTGAAGGCTGAGAAGGATAAGCAAATAAAATATCTTGACTTAGCTCACGAGGTTGTCGACATGTGGGATGTGGATACAGCAGTTGTTGTGCCGATAGTCGTTTCAGCGAATGGCCTAATGGCCAAGAGCCTCGATCAACACCTTAAGAGGCTCTCGTTAGGCAGCTGGGTCAAGGGCCTGATGCAGAAGGCAGTACTCCTCGGCACGGCGCGTATTGTGAGGAAGTTCCTCTCTCTGGGGCCCTGACCACTGGTGGCTTGGACCTTGTTCCCGCCACTGGTTGGCCTCTGTATTTTATATTTTTAAATATATTTTATATATTTTGTATTTTATATTTAAAAATCTATTATGCATGAGTGTAAATAAATAAAGAAAATTAATAATTATATTTTTATTGTTGTCGACGTGACCGCTCAGTTATGGAAATTGTAATCTACCCGAAACATGTCGAGCACTTCTCGATAAATAACGATATGACATCGGAATAATTACTTATATTATCAACTTTATTTAATAGTTTATATTATTATGGGCTACAATGTAACTGTAATACTAATAAAAACTTAAGTACAATAGTATTATGTTACAATAATTACCTTTTGAACTGAATAACAGTTGTACTTGTAATCCTAAATATCTACTCTAAAGTATGTATGTTTTGAATCTAATATAGTGAGCGGTGGATAATATATTAAATAGTAGAACCTCATTACTGCAACAATATCAATATTTCTTATCGAGCAAAATATACAAAGAAACTAGGCTGAATTGATAACCTCCCTCACTTTAGATTCGGCTAAAAATAACTCATACTCAAATACGGAAAAAAAGAAAACAATTTATATTTCGAGATATTTTGTAAGATAAAGTTTCGTTACAGTAATAATAAAAAACGTTTGCACCTCGGGACGCCCGACAGGAGTGATAACGTAAACTAATCTAATTAGGTATAACTATTTAATATTGAAATTTAAAGTTACACAGACTGGCGCCGTAACGCGTTACGTAAAGCGGTTTAACCCTCCCATAAGAAGTTATTACTTCAATAAATTGTAAAATTACCTTTTCGTATAATGTATTTTTTATAGTGTATATTTGTCTTAGTTTTACTAGGCTATAAAATAACTTTCAAATTGCCTTATCAACTTGAACATAGTAATTATTTTATACAGTAAATATTTGTAAAGATATAGTGAAACGGTTTTGTGCAAAGCCTGGTTGGGGTATATTTATTTATTTTTTTGTCGCCAAACGTCAATACGCGGAGTATTGAGCCAATGAATTTAGACGCAAGGGGACATAATCTCTTAAATCGTGATCGTAATTGGAGGCATTGATGATATATGTAGTTGTTTATACTTACACTGCTAATGTCTATGTGTGACTATATATATCAATCACGAAGAAAAAAAAGAAAATAATCAACCCTTGACTCGTTGGCTCCCATGAAAAGAAAAACTATAATTGTGTAACGCTATGGTTAATTAACTACCTACTTATATTTTCTAGACAACCTGAGGTTGACTGAAGGTATTAAATCCAATTTGTCTTATTCAAGTAGGCTTTTACAACCTTTGAATCGTCTTTAAAGAATTGTATTAAAACGTGAATCTACCTAACCAAGAAGAACCGACAATAAACTCAGTAGTACCTTTTTTCCAACTTTGAAATACAAACTTATGTTAGTAAAATACAATTATTTATAGTCAATCTTGCCTAAAAGAAAACAAGTGTTCGTTCTATGATTTTTATCGTCTGTATTAAATCTTATGTTAAATTATATGCCTTATTTATTAATGCGTTTGTTTTAAACGATTGGAATTTGTTAAAGTTAAATATAAACGTACTCAGTTTCGTATAATATGGTTGTTTAAAAAAAAAAAACAGAACATTTGCGTTATGTATTTTTATTTAAATGTTTGTATGTGTGTTTATGTTTATGTTTATATGTTGGTGTGCGTATGAGTGTAGTATCGATTTTGACTGTTGAATTCGGCTTCAACGAATTAATTATTTGTAATTGTAAGATGTAGTTACATCCTTTATTTATCCCTCATACATTATCTATATATCTATCCATATATTGCTTAAGATGGCATCTTATCATCGAATTATAAAACGTGTTCTATATTTCTCTGCGATTGTTATGATTATTTATTAGTGAGCACTAATAAATAATCAATAACAATGTATGATTCTCTTTTTAGTTTAATTTAATAATTTGTGTAATTTTTCAGTCATGCCAAGAGTCATTATTTTTCTCTAAAGCTGCGGATTTACTCGCTCGAAATCTGTAAAACATTAAAGTCCAAAACCCTCACTTCCAATTTTGCCCCAAGGAGTGTATTAAACAAGTAGCCTATGTCCTTCCCGGGGACTCAAACTATCCCCATACCATATTTCACCTAAATCGGTTTAGCTGTTTAAGCATGAAGAGGTAACAGACAGATCTACAGTCGTATAAATTATAATATTAATAGTAACAACTTGTAAATTTCCTTCTCCTCCCCCTTTGAGGAGAAGGTTAGGAGCATATTCCACCACGCTGCTCTAATTCAGGTTGGTGGATTCACATGTGGCAGAATTTCGTTGAAATTATACACATGTAGATTTCCTCACGATGCTTTCCTTCACCGCCGAGCTCGAGATTAATTATAAACATAAACTAAGCACATGAAAATTCAGTGGTGCTTGCCTGGGCTTTAACCCGCAATCATCGGTTAAGATGTACGCGTTCTAACCATTGGGCCATCTCGGCTCATTAATAATATTTGTAGGGATTTTATGTTTTTTTGTTTTTATTACTACCTAATACGGTCCAGTTTCACTCCAACAAGTGTATTCTTTCCTCCATACTGTTTCCTATCACCGCCGTGATCACGATCTGACTCATACACCATGTAAGTTACGATATTAATATTGGTTATGTCGTTAAGGGCAGATGTATCGGCATAAAGATCGTTTCAATTGTCTGTTATGTTTTTACGTTTTCCGATGCGATATCGTTGAAAATATCCTTAAAATTATCGAATAATGTATTTTTTTTTTATTAAAAGTATACAGAATGGTAACTGGGCCACATATTAAATGGTCACCGATGCCCAAAAACATGACATCGTAAGAAATCCAGCCTAACATCGCCCACGTGCCTTGGGAACCTTGGGAAACAACCAACCTTGGGAATATGCACCTACATTCACACTCAACCTTCAAACTAACACAACAGTACTAAGTATTGCAGTTTGGTTGTAGAATATGTGATGTGTACTGATATCTACCCAGTCGACCTTGCACAGAACCCTAACCATTTTATATAATCTATTCAAACTTTGTAAAGAAAAAAAATATTTGCAAGATTTTGTTAATGTTCAAGGAGGAACTAGGAAAAGTACCACCCATGCAATTGACTCGAACATTTGATCATGCAAATAACAAGTAAATTCTTTGTTCATTGAATTTTAATTGTATCAACAATGTACATTATTTCACGGAGGATGGTGATAACACGAACGAGAGATCGATGCGCTCGTTAGTCCAGAATGAAATAACAAACATTTTAGTTGGATAATAATCCTATACCTATTTACTTGGTGGTAGGGCTTTGTGCAAGCCCGTCTGGGTAGGTACCACCCACTCATCAGATATTCTATCGCCAAATGACAGTACTCTGTATTGTTGTGTTCTGGTTGAAGGGTGAGTGAGCCAGTGTAATCACAGGCACAAGGGACATAATATCTTAGTTCCCAAGGTTGGTGGCGCATAGGTGATGTAAGCAATGGTTAATATTTCTTACAGCGCCTTTGTCTATGGGCGGTGGTGACCACTTAGCATCAGTTGGCCCATATGCTCGTCCGCCAAACAATGCCATAAAAAAAAAAAACCTGAACTGAAAGTTGAAATTAAAATAACACGTATACATAAAACTGTTAAGTATGATTAAAGGTTATTGGTAAAACGATATGGCCCTTTGGTTAGTACACGTGAATCTTGACCGATCTTAATGATCACTTCATTTTAATGTGTTTGTGTTTATAATTCGAAACATCGTGGCATGTCAAACGAAATTCTTCCGTGTTCTTACGTGTGTCCACTAACCAGTTAAAGAGCAGGGTATTGGAGTAAGCTATAAACCTTCAAGAAGACGCCTTAGCTAACAAGACTGCTCACAAACTGCTAATTTTATTTAAGTTATAGTATATTAAAAAATCTACAGACTAAGAAAAATTAAAAAAATATACATAAGTACCTACGTCCGTATAAACGCATTTGAATTGTCATTGTATAAATTAATATAATATGTACCGGTATACGTCGATTCTACGGAGAAGAACCGACATGAAACTCGGTAAATAACCGTTTTTTTTTTTTTTTCAAATATAAACAAAATAATCATCTGACTTGACACAAACCTATAGTAACTCTTTCACTGTGAAAAAACTCTAAATCCATGCCCATCTTTAAGAATCGTTTTAGAAACTTTATCTATACATATCTAAATAATGTAGTTTATAATTATGTATATATATACATTCAATATATACATTTAATTTTGATATATATTAAAAATGTTATATGTGTATTATTGAGATGTAGTTATGTGTAGTTTATAATTATACTTTAGTATAAATATTATTTTATTATAGTTTTTATCTATTTTCTCTATCTATTTCTGCACTTATCTGTTTTCGTTCTAAGCTTCTATCACCAAAGGTTGTCTGTGCGAGATCGCTATAAACGATAAGACCGCCTCTGCGCACCATTTACCTAATTTTTTTTTTTTTTACTTTTTTTTCTCTTATGTATTCATGTGTTGTGCAATAAAGTAATTAAAAAAAAATGATCGTTGTCTACCTTACGATAAATGCCTTTGTCGTATCATTATATCGCGTAATGCGTAATGTTACTCTTAGAAGTATTAGAAAGCCGTAGTATATAATTCGCGTATCAACAATGCCTGCATAGTGGGGATAAATCGCATGAGTGGTGATTCTAGTTAGTAATACTAACTTAGTATAGTGAGAGGCGCGAGCGTCGAGAGACTGGCCAGCCATACTGAAAATTATACGCAAAATCAAAAGTCAACGCAAAATCAACTCAGTGTCGCCGCGTATAAAACCTCATTCGTATAAACTTTATAGTGGTTGAGAAATAGTGACCCCAGTGTAGTGTAACAATGAATGAAGATAACTCTGTTAGTGATGACTTAAAACGCCAAGCGGCTATGTTTTATAACTCAACGGAAAGGTTTGTTTTATAACGTTTTTTCTTTTTTTAATTATTAACCTAAACGGAAACGGTTTGTGTATCATTCGATATTCATAACATTTTTCTGCTCTGTTTAACTTACGCAATGTTTGATTTATGTCGAAATTATAAATGTATAATGAAGTACAGGTTTATTTTGAACACGTTTTAAGATTGATTAAAAAATAAGTTACTTTCGCTTGAAATTGAAATTGCAGTATACGCTGTTTTTTTAAACATTTATTGATACGTGACATTGGCGAAATAATACAGGCACGGGCACGAATAAAAGTTACAAAAAAAAAACATTTATACAAAGTCATCTATGTTATATCTCGTTCTGGAATCGTACAAACAAAGCATTGTTTAGCTCACATAGATTAAAAAATAATTACCTTAATTGCAATTGACGTTTGAAAAATGCAGATAAAATAATATAGATTAATTAGAAGTTTCTGAATTATGTTATTTATATATATATATATTTATAAATAATAGGTAAGTAAGTTTTATACGGTTACCGAACGTTCGTATTAATGACGAAGTCGTGAGCCGCGTACGAAAACATTAACAACTACGTGAGGAATATGATATGAACATATAAATTACATTAAATAAATAATTATAAACAATGTGTTTTTATATAAGTGCATAACAATTTTTTAGCTTACGCCGTCAAAGCTTCGTTCGAAAACGAGGAACTCGTTACAAGGCCGTCGTCTTTTCATTCTACATAATTTGAATATTTTAATTTTATCTGTGTTCGATTTTTAATTTTATCATTCATTTAATAAATAATATAACCTTAACCATTCAGATCACGAATACAACGCAACTAAAGCACCGATATGAGTATATAAATACAAAATTGTTTGACATTACATTAGGACGAACGGAAATTGTCATATTGTATAACACGATATAGGAACACCGCTGGTTTAGGGTGTCTACGTAATATGTATTTGTTTATCTGTATTTTATTACCTGTTCGGCGATGATGCCAAATTGTCAACTCGATATGATGTCACCGGATCCTCTCGACATTTTATGCTACCCTAGTACAAGCAACCTTTATTTTAGTCGAAAATATGAATATTAGCAATCATTATGTATCCGCAATAATATTAGAAAATGTTTGCTTTTAAATATTATATTAACGCATCGTGATACAATAACGTGGTTAATTGAATTACAAAATCTCCTTTGATATTTTATCAGTACATATTCATTTTGTTTTTATTTAAAAAAAAATACCTCAATTGATATTTCACCATGATTTTATTAAATGAAATTTTAATTTAAACAAAACTAAATTAACTGTGTATTACCTGTATTGTATTTGAGATAACGTCACGGCTTTGTCGTCCACAACAGTTGTTATCGGGGTATATAAAAAGATAGACGGTACAATTTCTAATATGAACATTGATTTAAGTCATCAGTCTCGATGAAATAAAAAAGTCAAAACAAACCCAAACGATTTAAGTTTAGATATGACATAGTAACTGACAGACGCGCTAAAGATTATACTAAAGGTATACTAAAATAGAAGTGTTACAGAAACTTGACTAAGGTTTTCCTTAGTAAAATGAGTCACTATTAAATCTGACAGTTTGTTACAGACTTGATCGTTATAAACAAAAAAATAACAATTGTTTCTTTTTTCAAAGTTATAATCAAGTTTTTATACAACAACCGTGTATTTGATAATTTTCCCAAAACCAACTTCCGTTTCATATTTCAATTACAGTTCACATACTATAATAATAAAATACACGTTTTTGTGGCCGGTTGATTAATTAAAAATGACGTTATGACTCAAAGTATTAATTACACATTTGTTTTTAGTATAATAAAACTTACTTAAGAAATACTACACTTTGCATTCGGGATTAAAATAACATACGTTGTCCAATACCATTTTAATTACTGGTTTAAACTCAGAGGTAGATCTTTGTTGAAACCCGTATGGGTATGTACCACCCACTCATCGGCAATTATACCGCCAAACAGCAATACGTAGTATTTTTGTGTTCCGGCTTAAATGGTGAGCCAATGTAACAGACACAAGGGACACGACACAGCTCAGCTCAGCTTAGTGCATTGGCGATTTAAGGAATCGCAAATCACGTCTTCGAGAAACATAGCATTCGATAACAATAACAACATACATCACAACTGGGTACTATCAATACTAGTATTGTTACTATGTATATGTATAATACATACTGACTACTGCACCAATTTCTCTTATATATATATTTATATATTATATTATAGCGTATGTAAATAATAAATATGTCCTTAAGTACATATTGATTGTATGAATATTAACACAACCAGTCAAACGACCTATCTGCCGTACTATGCTAATCAGCCATAACATAGATATACATTTAACATCTTATAGAGTTATAACCCAAACGAAGAATTTTGATCGCTTACTCGCTAATCAATACAGTTTGACGAGGTATTTTTTTTATGGCATTGGTTGGCGGACGAGCATATGGGCCACCTGATGCTAAGTGGTCACCACTGCCCATAGACAAAGGCGCTGTAAGAAATATTAACCATTCCTTACATCACCTATGCGCCACCAACCTTGGGAACGAAGATGTTATGTCCCTTGTGTCTGTGATTACACTGGCTCACTCACCCTTCTAACCGGAACACAACAATCCAGAGTATTTACTGTTATTTGGCGGTAGAATATCTGTTGAGTGGGTGGTACCTACCCAGACGGGCTTGCACAAAGCCCTGCCACCAGTATATTTTGTTAATTAAATTACTTATTCCTATTAATATAATTTCTTGTGTGATATATAGATTAAAAAAAATTAAATATCAGTTCTCAATCCTCGAAGCTATCTAAGGAACATACATAAATAAATCGAACTGGTCCTTGTTTTTGAACTTTTGAAGTTAGGTATAGTAATAAAAGAAATACGAAGAAATTTATGTACACAACTACTATTACATAAAGTAGTATAATAATATATTTCGGATAATCAATTTACCAGCCTCCCACGGAAGCCCCTGTCGTCAATTATTGCGGACAATTACTTTTCAATCCAGCCACAAATGACTTTAGCGATACAGGGACGGAGGCTACAGACACATTTTATTTCAACAAATCTCTACAATTATTGCTATTTTCTACGCCTTAAGTCATTACTCAGGTTTTAATTTAAGTAGCAGACATTTTGAAAATGAAATCTAGATTTAAATTTTGATATTTACTTCAATGACAAAAACTAACGATGTTTAAATATATAATATGAGTTCGGGGTCGGATAGAACTTTATGCAAAATACACACAAATTTTGTAGTTTATCTAGGAACTTCATATGTAGTACTGCATGTTCGTGCTACATATAAAGTTACATGTTAGTTAAATGTTACTAATTTTAAACTATTATGAATCTACATTATCATCTATTATGATTCATAATAGTTTAAAATTAGTAACATTTAAATAACATGTAACATTTTGAAATTATTTTAAGGGGACTACATGAGCTAAATGCAAGTTTTATAATGCAAAAAAGTATAAGATCCGATGCAGTAAACCAAATGAAAAAAATATATGATAATCTTCAGGATACATGCTAGTTATTTGCTATTTTGAAAACATGATGTAATTAATTTGGTACGATAGAAAAAAATCACAAAGTTACCTCTAAAAAAATCTTTTAATAAATAAAAACTATACTTATATACATTTAATAATTCTGGTTTTTTGTCAGATTATTCTACAAGCAATATATTATTTAACCTCTGCGTCACTTTTTTAATAACTTCAATAGATTTTTTTTAAATCAGATATTCTTATTTTCGAACAAAATTCGTACGCATGTGTGCGTAAACGCCGTGTACAGACATTGCCGGCCGAGGCCTGATGCTATACAGACGTGTCGATCTTTTCGTTACGAGCCTCATTACGTAACGAAATATTTTTTTGTAATTTTAATTGTAAATTCATTGTTTCATGTTTTCTTATAATAAATATTATTCTTTCTTGTAGATAAATATATTAAGTTAAAATAATGTAGTAGTAATTAGGCATTTGTTTTTTATTATATTATTTGTCATAAATTTTAATTGTGTAAATATGGGAAATGAAGTGAAACGCGTGAGGAAAACTAAAAAACGTTTATATAAATTAAGCGCCGAACATACTTATGAACGATATTAAAAGGTAAGAGTATTTTTTTAGTAAACA
The DNA here is from genome assembly GCF_037043105.1 of Vanessa tameamea. NCBI lineage: Eukaryota > Metazoa > Arthropoda > Insecta > Lepidoptera > Nymphalidae > Vanessa > Vanessa tameamea. The sequence continues at coordinate 2,276,142 of NC_087314.1, read as the reverse complement.
TATTTTTTTTTTATAAATTATGAATATTGAAAACATCTATTAGAAATAATGTGCAATCAGTTCGCATAGAATCAGATTTTTCGAGCTGTTCTTCAAATATTATGATAGAGTATTTGGTGAAAGTAAGGATAAAATCAATTGAGAGTGACTACGTTCGATCCCCATGATCTCGAAGCAATTTGATATTTTTCATTAAAAGTACTATGGGGCATATTTAGATACATATTTTTTAAATACATAATTTTATAATTAATAAAAATATAATTACTAACATATATTTATTTTTTACAGAATAAAGAAAGTCGAAAACAATAACACGGAAGCTATTTATATTGCGTAAGAGTTTAATTTTATCGATTTTGTTTATAATAGGAATTAAAGTTATGTATGAACTAATTTTAATAATAAAAAAAATAATGTAATTGTTGTGAACCAGAGAACTAGAATATTTAGAAGTGTCATTTGTACGTAATTCAAAAATTGTAATTTTTAGTAACGTCCGCCATATTAGATTGAAAATGGAAGCCATTCATGAATCGTGGATTGTCATCGAGACTAAATATGTGTGCCAACTTTCAGCTCCATAGCTTCAATGGAAGTAGGTGTAATATTGATTGCAAGATTTCAGGACATACGTACATACATTCATACATACAAGTGAAATTAAATAAAATATTTTAATAAAAAAATTAACACTAAATGTTTTTTTTTTGTAGTACCAAATCCAAATATTTTAAGTTTAATTAAATCAGTTTTATTATTTAATCATTTTCGAATAACAGTCCAAAGCAAAACAAATAATTCTAATATCCTATCTATTTTTATGAGATTTATAATGAAACCTAGTATGATTAACCTAGTTAACCAATGATTCAACCAAATCGACTTGACGACATTTTTTTCTTGTAAATATTTAGATGTTTTTGTTTTAATTGAATTTTTTTTTTCTTTGTGAACCGATATTAATAAAACGAACAAACACTACGCTATAGGTTACCCCACGGTTACTACACTACAGGTTTCGAACACTTACGATTTTATTATATAAATAGATTATCAAACTTTTATAAAAATATTAAAAATTGGTATGTTTTAATATTTAGTATAAGAACTAATTGTGGTAGGTATAATAATATAAATAAAAGAAAAAAAGGTTAAAACTAACTGTCTATTTTATTGTGTACAAAATATAAATAAAAATATTGTAAGTTTAATTGAATCAGTTTTTTTTATAATCATTCGTTAACTAACATCGAAAGAAATAAAAACAATTCTGTTGTCCTATCTATTTTTTATGAGATTTATGATTGATCTTACTTAGCTCGGTTTGGCGCCATCTATTAGAATATTTGGGCGTAACCTCGTTACCTCGCTTAACCCTTAGTTCACGGGCTTGCCGTTTTTGTCGATTTTGTAAGTGTGTGCGTGCAATTCTCAAGGGCACTTAGCTCTTGTAGTCCCCTTAAATGGCCTTATATTCTGCTTCACTCGTGTGAATGTTTGTGACAAAAAGTTTTTTCTGTGCTTTGATGCAAGGTCAATTCTACTGCCAAATTAACACTCGCAAACGGTTCGAAACGTCATCGTTGCTGTTCAACTGTTTTTCTTTTCTACTAACACAACAATCAAAGTCGAAGTCAAAAATCTTTATTCAATATAGTAAGTGTTGTACTTGCTTATCGATAGTCAAAAATCTACCACCTTTTCGGAAATGAACACCTCGGACCTGAGAAGAATCGAAAGAAACTCGGCGGGATATTTTTTTGTTTTTTAAATGTCAATTGTTCAATTAATGTTTTCATGCACTAACAATAAATATATTTTCGTTACTTGAAACAATGCAATTGTGGTTCGGTCGAATTTGAACTAAAATATAAGCGAAATAAATAAGTAATATTGACTCACAGTTACGATTTAGCTGAGTTTTATTTTTGTGTGAAATTTCGAAATCGAAGTTGGATCGAAAAAGAAACAGGAGCGTATCATAACCGTAATATGATAGTAGAATTAACGCCAGGACGTCATTGCTTATAAACTGTAATAATAATAATTGAATAAGACCATTTAGTATTATTTATATAGAAAAAATGTTGGTGATCACGTTTCATATATATTTTAACATTATTGAAGTTATACTTGTTAATGCGCGTTATGAAAAAACATGCGGACAGCACATGTGATGCAATAACGTGAACAGTCAAACTCTCGCCAAACCGCCAATAAAGTCAAAAGTTAATTCTCTCGAAAAAGTAACTTCATACAAGATCTTATTTTACAACGTTTATTATAACTAAAAAATAAGAAATTACATAATATTATTGTTATTAATAAATTTGCATGCAATTAAAAAAAAAAAAAATTATAATTACGCAGAAGTAAAACTTCTCATGTACCTTATATTATTATTAATTATCAATTTACTTCACTTATTAATCAAAATACCTACATTTTCATAGTCCTAATTACTAATAAAATTAACTTAAGTTATACTTATTTTATGTTCGTTTTAAGGTGGAACCGCATCTGCTTGTTAAGTTTCATAGATTACTAACAGCACCGTCAACACCTCGCTTGGCTATGTTATACGTGGAATTATATTGCATGACATTTTTCCACTAAAAACCGTTGAGACATGCTGAATATAATGGTACAAAGTTCATGTCAAAATATTCAGCGGTTTTTGCGTAACGTGCCTTCAAAAAAAAGCGATCTTTTTATAGATATAATAGATAGACTAGCGTCCCGTCCCGATAATGAGGATTCACTCACGAAGGCGCGCCCCTCCTCGCTAAATTGTCGGTGTGCTTTAATGATGCTCGTGTTCACGAGTTATCTTAGTGTTGATGAGATGACTCATGTCAGAATAACAAATTATATTACTATAAAATAAGAATTTCAATACATTTCTAACAACTAGTATGTTAATTGATAGCACTTATGTTTTAAATACAGTAATGGCAAGAGGACAATTCAATAAATTATTCTGACATCGTAATAACTTCCCTTTTAATGAAATACATATATACCTATGTGCAAATTATATCTTTACAAAAATAAAATACCTAATATGTATTTCAAAATATTAAAGTCATGTTTTAGGTCTATATATATTTATTGAATTACTGACGCGATGAGAATACATTTCTTCATATGTATGTACATATAAATAATCTATGCTAATCAGAGTCGGTTCCTGAAAAAATAGCGCCTTGACTTTCGACGAAATTCTAATCAAAAATTCGCAGGTGAAACGAAACTTGATATAAATATAGCGGCACACATAGCACACAAACCATCAACCACTTTCTACCCCCTCGAGGGATACATTTAAAAAAAATAAACCTTTAAACTATATCCATAAAAAATGTTCATGTAAATCAGTTCAGCGGTTTGGGTGAGAAGAATTAACAGAGTTCCTATAGATTAAGAATCGTCTGTACGGCATACAGCAGATCTATTAGGAAATCTCTTTAACCTTCCTTTGTTCTCCTTAACCGTAAATCAAGATTGCTATATTACTTATAATGTACCAGGAAATCGAATGGACGTCATAATCCTTTTAAGCTATTTACTGACCCAACGAGGCAGCAACGGAATGATCATTGACCATGCGTATAAAATACAATTTATTACTTTCAAACAATCGTTGCATCAACCCATTCGTGCCACCGATGTTGAATGTCAAACGTTTATGTAACAACTCGTAACTGCTTCATTCACTATAAAGGTTTTACATTGTTTAAAATATTTGAGTGTTTTATTTTAAACCAAACGCTTCAACGAGAAATGTTATCAAATATATATTATACGACATACGGCATTGTTCGAGTGGAATTCTGTTTTTGACGAAAATCTTTAATAAACTTATATAACATAAAGAGCCTGTAAATTTCCCACTGCTGGGCTAAGGCCTCCTCTGTCTTTGAGGAGAAGATTTGGAGTATATTCCACCACGCTGCTCCAATGCGGGTTGGTGGAATACACATGTCACATACATGCAGGTTTCCACACACGTGAATTATAAACACAAATTAAGCACATGAAAATTCATGTATTCATGTAGTCAGCTCAAACTTATATACAACCTTACATTTACAACATTACCCCATTGAAGGGTAAAAACAGTTACCTGTCTATCTTTTGATTTCAAACTTGTTTCGTACTTTACTTCTTCAACATTGGTTAATTAGTTTAGACAGACAGAGGTACTTTCGCATTTATAATATTGATCGAGATTTCCATGTTCTAAGTATATGTAATGTGTTAATTGCTTAGGTAAAGCACAGAGACAACATTCTAAAAACAAAAGCGTGATTCTGTGATAATTATCTTTTTATCTCATTCGTGAAATTTTGACATCCAACTTACGGTGATACGCCATTTTGATACGTGTATGCTGTAAATTTTATAATCATTATAGTCAGTATCGCATATCACATTCTGACATTCCACGCTCGTGTTCTGAGGTGAGTTTCGAGTTTCTTCTTACATAATACGTCTAAATCTGCCTATCCATTTTTCATAAATAAAATGTAAGTATTTGTAACCATAATATATTTACCGACTCGTACAGATCAAGTAAAGTTCTACATTAACAAAAGACAAATTACAAGTCGATTGACTTGAAGAATTGGTATTTGTCATATAAATTCGAAGACTCGTAATCTAAATCAAAGTACAGCCATATGTGTACACTGACTGTGAGCACCGTAATGTAATACTAAGCACATATTTAAATAATGATTAACAATTGTTCCACTAATTACCTTAATATATAGTATCTAGTAGTATATAGTATATAGTATCTAGTACTAAAATTTCATCGAAGAATATAAAATTAGTTGTGATAATTATAGGTATGCTTGAGTCTTCTATGATTTTTGTTATGGATCGTAGAACAGGATGATGTTAATCAGCAGTTGTGAAAATTTACCACGTGGTGACCCAGATAAAACTAAATTCTTCAGTTTAATAAAGCCTTTTAACCTTTGACTGAGAATAATTTCGTAATTTAAAAAAAAACAAAGCATATTCCTTATTTAAAATTTCCATATTGTCAACATGATTTTTGACCTAATTCCTCTCGTACAGCCTGTAGATAAGCAACGTCAACTAGAGTTATAGCAGGATTAAACAGGATAAAAAGGGACCGGACCGAAATGGTAGCCCATTCTGTGTGCCAATCGTAAGAGGATGACTAAAAATACTACTGCTTAAATAATATCTGTGTATGGATTAAGTTTACTCTGTTATAAAGGAATTTGGTGTGAGCCGCTACGAATGAGATTTTTTCCTTTTATTTTAAGTAGCGGGACTCTCTCGCTCTTCTTTCTTATCTGCATCGTTTTATTTTTTATTATTAAGGTAAAATAACTCTTAACGCTATAATTTTAAGCTACAATTATATTTCTACCACGAAATTTGAGTCCCTGACTTTTTGATTTACATATTTTTTGTCATATGACGTTTCTTTCTTCAGTTTTAGTTCCAGTTAAATTCTTATTTACTAATTATTATACATACATACATAATTTCAATACTATTTCACAATCACTGTCCTAATAATTACTGGATCGCGTTAGTTAGACCGATAGTTCCGCCAACGACGCTTATTCTAAGAAACATGGCTAACAGTTGCAAGCCTCGATTTGGTCAAATCTATGAACAGGGCGATGTCGACAATATTAATTCTTATAATAAATAACAAATACCTTCACATATGGATATTATGAGAATTTTGAATGAACGCATTAGAAAAATGATGCAGTGTGCGTCATGAGATGTATTAACACATTAAGATCAAAATGTTCACGCATGATTCTATAAAATGTATATAGTAGGTACTAACTTTTACCCACGTTTTCGTTTGCGTAAGAGTTCACAATATTTTTTTGAGAGAGCCAAGATGGCCTAGTGGTTAGAACGAGTGCATCTTAACCGGTGATTGCGGGTTCAAATCCAAGCAAGCTTGTTGTATGTTGTTCAAAATATTTGCAAAGTTTAAGAACGCTAAGGACCGTTTTTGGTACATGCATAATATCAGTAAGAGTGGAACTTCAGAACGTTGGGTAAAAGTACTGGGTCTTATAATATCATTGTATATACTCAATATTTAAAATTTTTTAGACTTTTTAAAGAGGATGTCATACATGATTGTTGCGAGTCTCTAACTGTTTACGCAGCGCACGCAATCTCTCAAAATGAATAATTTTCATCCGTTTTTGCAACATTTTTCATTGATACTCCGCGCCTATTAGTCGCAACGTGATAGTAAGTATTATAGTTTCTTCGATAAATGGACGATTTAACACTGACGAATTGATTTTTCTTGAAAAAATTATTCACATGAGCGTGTTCCACCAACCGTACAAACTCTTTCAAGCTTTCTAATATTAGTATAGATTTTTAGGGCAATTGACTCTGGCCGCCATAACCTAGATTGGTTAGTAGGATATCACCGTCATTAATGTATTGACTTAACCTTAAAATATAATCAGAGAATGGAATGAGTGCGTAGTTACAAGTATACGTTGAAACAGCTTCTGTTCTATATGTATTTCCGCATTTCTATACATACCTTTAATAACATATTCTTTGTCGGGAAATGTTCTATTTACAAAGCCTTGAATACATACAATGACGTATTATATAAATTTATTTTACCAAAAAAATAAAAATAAATAAATGACAGTAACTAGCTAATAATGTGAATATTATAATATTTCGTGATATATATATATATGGATAGATTTCTTAACGTTTGAATATAGTAAACATACTCAGGATACTATAGTATTATCTATTATTATTGACTGACCAACTTCTCTTTGTACTTAATTTTAAGATTATTTGGTAGGACTACAACAAACCTGCGTCAACCTAGTCTAGACAAAGTTGCATATCGATACCTTTCTGTTTTTCCTGACGTTTTGACGAACGCCCTTTTGGTGCGTTTTCTTTTCATCGTCTACCTTATATCTGGTATGGGAGGTTTAACAAATACAATATTTATTTATTCTTTATATAACTCCTATTAATAAAACGGAATTGATGTTGTACATGCAGAAATTTGAAGTCTATAAGTAACGTCATTATTTAAGATTTGAAGCGAACCACAATGTAATTTTCTTCAAGTATTGTCCTTGACTACTGCAGATGCACTAAGATAAGTTTTTATATTTCCTTTACCGAGAAAATTCAAAGAAAGCTTTGGCGGTGCAGTCGTTTTGTTATGGCTTTGGTTGTTTGCCTTGGACAATTTATTTTCTAAGAGTAAATTAAATAAATAAAATATATTTTTTAAATTTCATGTCGACAGGTGGTTTAGTGGGACACCTGATGATAACCGCCCCTGCCCATAGACATTGGTACTGTGAAAAATATTAATCAGTCCTCAAATCACCAGTGCGCCAACAATCTTGAGACTATGATGTTATGTCCATTATGCCTTTACCTACACTGGTTCATTCAACTTTCAAACAGGAACACACAAATATGTATAATCAACTTATAACATTCGTTCTGAAAGTTCTTGGTGGTAGGGCTTTGTGCAAGCCCGTCTGGGTAGGTACCACCCACTCATCAAATATTCTAACGTTAAACAACAGTAGTTAGTATTGTTGTGTTCTGGTATGAAGGGTGAGTGAGCCAGTGTAACTACAGGCACAAGAGACATAACATCTTAGTTCCCAAGATTGGTGGCGCATTGGCGATGTAAGGAATAGTTAATATTTCTTACAGCGCCATTATCTATGGGCGGTGGTGACCTCTTACCATCAGGTGGTCCATGTGCTCGTCCACTAACGTATGCCAAAAAAAGAAGTATAAGCCAATTATCGGCTTGAAACTCAAACAATTTGCTTACAATTTCATTGTTACAGTATTCTCACAATTCGGATCAATACGATTGTATGACGTTCAAATTAAAACCATCGATTGTGATTGTAATTCCTCGTGCGTTGAAATAATATTGATTAATTACCCATAATACGTATTGTGACTAATACAGTCAGTATTTCATATGCTTTATACGAATACAACACAACTGTTGCATGTGGAATATTTTTAGAGCCAAAATTACAACCGACTTTGTCCCGAATATTGATCAATGAACTCGCGTCAGTCTCGACGAAAAAGCGGGATGAACTGCATTGCTTCTATAAGAACTGGTCTTGCATGGCAGAGAAGTAAAAAGTTTTGAAAATACTTTTGCCCAACTATGGAACGCACCAGATTATGATATTTTATTTCTATTTAGGCATCGGCACTGTAAGAAATATTAATACATTGCCTCACGTCAGTGCACCACTAACCTTGGGATCGAAAATATTTTTTCCCTTTTATTTGTACTTACACTGGCTTACTCAGCCTTCAAACCAGAACACATCTATACTAAGTAATTCTGTTTGTATCTACCACCAACTAAAGTAATAATACGAACAGTAAAATATTATTGATTGTTTTTATCATTAGATAAAAAATACTTTTAGTTCACAATGATACGAAAGCCACATCGTACCCATCATAAAATTAACGAGGATTAGTGTCGGGTTATCATTCTGTAGGTATTGAAGTGTTCCAGTTTGAATAGTTTAAAAACCAGAGTTTTTACGAACAAGTGACAAAATCTTTAGGACAACTTAATCATAGCTAAAAAAACCTTTGAGCTGAGCCCATCTGAATAAGTGCCACTCATTCATCATATTCTACCACCAAACAACAATGCTTAGCATTGTTGTGTTCCGGTTTGAAGGGTGAGGGAGGCAAAAAGGACAGGACATCTTAGTTCCCAACGTTGTTGCCGCAGGAATTTTTATATAAACTTAGCAGTGAAATTATATAAATATAATAATGAATAACTCTTAAATACAAAAGCAGTTTTATTGCTATAAGAAACATTATTAATTATGATCGATCAACACTGTATGATAACACGGTCTTGACAAGTTAGGAATAAATAAAGCCATTCTATCACCAAACACCAATAATTAGTATTGTTGCGTTTTATTTTGAAGGGTGCTTGGGCAGGTGTTGACTGCCTCATTGGTTTAGTGGCTAGACATAAGGACGCAGAAGCACCAGGTCGGGCCAATTAAAAGTTATTGGATGTTTTTACCGAAAAATTCTCGATAACAGTCCGGAGGCTGGAAGTAGGAACTGTGTACACTCCCGTGCCTCGGTAAGTACGTGAAGCCCTTGGTCCTGCGCCGAATCTCTTTCTGGTCGTGTTGGATTTACCGTCCCATTGGATTATGATAGTTGGGAATAGATACCTGTGTTTGTGCTCACAATTATGCACTGTTATATGTCCTGCGTAGTGCGGCTGGTCTGGCCGATAGTGACTTCCGGCCGGAATCGGTCAGGACGACATCATCATAACAATATTTTTTTGCAGCTGTATTTTTCTTTCACTCTCTTGGTGTCTAATAAGGCATATATATCTATTCCATTATAAACTAATTAAAAACAAAAATGACCATTAAGAACAATCGAGGCATGCCGAAGATATCACGAAATCATTGCTTCGTTTTATTGCGTCGTTAACTAAACTCCCGATGGTATCATTACGTTGATGGCAACCGTGGGATGGATGTGGATGGTGTCAGCTGACCTAATTAGCCTTTGACCCAATTACGTTTTTAAGAGGTCTATAGGATATTTCAATCTATCAATTTAACTGATCGTTGAAACGATAAAGACTTTCATCGTTTATTTCTGAGCCGAGATGCTCACTGGATCTGAAATGGTTAGATGTGAATCTTGAACCGAAGAACGAGTATTCCAACCTGCCTTCATTATTATTTTCATATATCTTATGTAGTTAGAAGAATTGGTTATTGGGAGAACCAATGGTACTTGGTCACCCATAGACATTGGCGCTGTAAGAAATATTGACCACTCCTTACATTGCTAATGCGCCACCAGACTTGAAAATTAAGATGTTATGTCCCTTGTGCCCGAAGTTACACTGGGTCACTCTCACTTCAAACTTGAACACAATAATACTAAGTTTTGCTGTTTGATGGAAGATATCTCAGACGGGCTTGAGCAAAGCCCTACCACGAAGAAACTGATGAATTTGATATGGAGTGTTAAGGGCATAATGGGATTTGTTTCTTGCCACTGCATTACGCAATCTTGCACCGTTCAACCAATCTCCATAACAATCGGTATAAATACTTATATAAATATAGATACAGGGAAACGTCTGCAGAGTTGTAGGATAATAATATATAAATATAAAGAAACATAAAAAATTATGAAGGCTTACGTTGCTGTTATTCTATTTGTAATAATAATAATAGATTTAACTATTCAATGAAATCACTATGCATTTTGGAAAATGTATCACAAGACAGCTAACAAAATTGAATGTCTAAATTTATGAACCTGTCCTTGCTTTTGTACATAAATGACTTTTGATAATTTCGAACTAAATAATAATTATAGTTACTGAACGTGCAATGTTTAATATATTTCGTATATTTAATATATTGTCGTATTTAAAAAAAATGGTCGGTTGTTGATGTATAACAACGATATAATATAGTTAAATATATAATAAATTATAAAATTAAAATTATTAAAATATAGAAAAATGTAATCAACAAGATTGAGGCTTGAGCCTTTTTTTAGAAACCTCGACCGTATGAAAAAGTTGATTACTAAATTGATGGTCAGTCGTTCAAAGCAAAAAAGTTGACATTACGTTGAAGAATAGAAAATAATTTGCAGGCGATTATTCTGTTCAAATTGACGAGAATTCGTGTAATCGATATAAAAAAAATTTAGATTGAGAATAGGAAAATCTTTCGAAATATGCAAATTCATATAATACTAGTTTACGACCGCGACTTTGTATGCGTGTTAGTGGGAGGGATCGAATCTTTTAGGTATGTAAAATATGCCCATGCCTTTTCTCAGGGTTCAAGCTAGCTTCATGCCAAATTATATCAAATTCGGTTTTGGTTCGGTCAGTAAAGCGTTACGGACAGACAGAGTTACTTTCGTATTTGTAATATCATATAAGTATTTATGTAAGTTGGTCGATTTTCGATCACAGGGGCCAACAATTATATTTATAAAAGGCCTTATTTGATTTAAATGACCCTAATAATAGTTCATTTTAATATAATATTTATTCATAACGTAAGCCGATTTTTGTCCCAGTGATTATGGGACGATAGCTGCACATACAAATTTGGTTACGGTCTCATTTTAAAAAGCTCCAGCCGTAGATGTGCAGAAAAATAAAGAGGATTCTTGATTGCAATTTAGTAATAAATTATTACGATTTAATAAAGAATTAATTTTAGAGAGCGAAAAAAGTTACTGGCCGGATAGAGAGTATGGCAGTACATAAAAAAAAAAAAATTAACGTAAAACGTGCGAACAGGCGTCGTCACCTTAGAATGAAATTAAATCAAAACAAAACTTGACATTCACAGGAGATAGCTGATGTAATAAGGAGTAACTTAGGCTACAACAACAACTTTTTTGTTAAATTCAAACGCGCACGAAGTCGCGGGCCCAGCTATTATTGAATATAAATTATTAAAAAAACAAAAACAAATGAAAACGAGTTACAAAGTAGTCACTGAAATTAAAGGTTTGAAATGTCATGAACACTAATGAAAATGACTGTAATGATCATGACTACAATGGCAGTGTATGACAGGTAAACGCAATATCAAGATTTATTATCGACACACCGCTCATACGGTCGAATATGATAAAAATAAGAATATTCAACTAACATAACTTTGGATTTAGAACTTTATCGAAAGCAAGTAAATTTCACTTTCAAATTTGTAATTAATCAAGTTTAATTAAACCACGCTGTTATTTTTATCTCCGTAGCTAATCGCGTCGATTATTGTACGAATGCCGACGAAACGCTGCGACAATGGACGTATTTGATATAATGTAAGTACTTATAAAACAGTTTAGTTGTGGTTTGCAGGTGTTAGGCAAACAAAACGTTTATACCAAATCTCATCAAAATCGGTTAAGTGGTTTGGTCCTGAAAGATCAACAGAGAGACAGAGTTAATTTCGCATATATAATACTAGCTGTTACCCGCGGCTTTGCTCGCGTAGAATATAAATATATTTATGTAAAACCTCTTTGTATACCATATTGGTGTGTATTTCAGCCCTTCGGGTAGAATATCCAGAAACACTTAAATACGTATCTACTCATTTTTAATCGGTAGCCCAAAAATTAAGTTTCATATTTTTAGTTTAAAAAATGATGAATTTTCAACCCTTATTTCACCCATTTTAGTTAGTTAATTTATAAGTGTACAACCTAAAATATAAGGTTTATGCTTCTAGTCCTAAAATTGACAATACTTTCAACAACTTACAACCCTTCATCCCCCTTTTCAACCCTTTACAGAACTTTTATCCAAATAAAAAAATAGCCTATGTCCTTTCTCAGGCTCTAGACTATTTGTGTACCAAATTTCATTTAAATCGGTCCAGTAGTTTTGGCGTGAAAGCGAGACAGACAGAAAACAGACAGAGTTACATTCGCATTTATAATATTAGTATGGAAGTATGGATTAGTTTAAAAATAGACAGCACTCAGGTATAATGTAGTTTTCTAACAGTGAAAAAATAGAAACTAACAAATTTTACCTTTTCATAATATTAGTATATATCTGTTCCTTTAATCTTTATATATCTTAATTAGTAAAGAGAAAACTAATGCTATTAAATAACAATGAATATTATAAACTTTGAAATAGTATGCGTAACACTATAGTTATACAAATACATTCATAATTTAATAGATTTACTATAACTAAATGGTTTTCTATTATAAATTATAACAGCTTTTATTATATATTATACAAAAAAAAAAAACAAGTTTTACCAGTTTATATTATTAGTATATATATTAAATATAATCTATATTACTTCTGGTTGAAGTAGTATATACTGTATGTGGACAAGTCTCTTTTGGTTGAAAGAATTGTTAACATCGATCCGTTAGTTTCAGAGCTTATGAAAATCAAATCAAAGTATTCTTTATTATAGTAGGCTTTTACAAGCACTTTTGAATCGTCATTTAACAAACTATATTAAGTGAAGCTACCATCTGCATCGGTTCGGAATGTAAATTCTACCGAGAATAACCTTCAAGAAATTCAGTAACTCTTTTTCAACATTTAAAAATACAAAGCAATGTTAGTTAAATACTCATAAAAACATGTTTTGAATTTCTTTTAAATCATCGTGATACAGTGTTGAATCAAATATAAAGCTACCGCCGGTTCGGAAAGTAAATTCTACCGAGAAGAGATGTCAAGAAATTCAGTAGTTACTCTTTTCCACCATTCCAATAATATGGGTATATCAATAAAGTTTATTTAAATTTATGTATGTATATACCCCAAAAAGGATGTGTATAACTTTACTTAATCAATTAGAAACAAACATTTTACATTTTAGTAATATAGATAGAATTGATAGATAGATTACTTATCACTGACAAATGGTCGTAAATACCTAATTTAACAGAGCACATTAAAATTTCGAAAGGATCCCAAAGTGGAAGCGAATTTCACAACAGCGTCTGCTATTTTACTTGGCTCGTTAAACATTATCAAGATGGCAGGAAACATTTAAGTGTAAAGATGTTAAGTATTTCAGAGATTTGTGCCTGTATAAAGTATGTCATATATTAAAACCTTAAGTCATATAGTATGTATAAATATCAGGGTTCGAAAAAATCCGATTTTTATAATAAATATCAAAAATCCGATTTTAAAGAGCCGAGATGGCCCAGTGGTTAGAACGCGTGCATCTTAACCAATGATTTCGGGTTCAAACTCAGGCAGGCACCACTGAACTTTCATGTGCTTAATTTGTGTTTATAATTCATCTCGTGCTTGGCGGTGAAGGAAAACATCGTGAGGAAACCTGCATGTGTCTAATTTCAACGAAATTCTGCCACATGTGTATTCCACCAACCCGCATTGGAGCAGCGTGGTGGAATATGCTCCAAAAATCTTCTCCTCAAAGGGAGAGAAGGCCTTTAGCTCAGCAGTGGGAAATTTACAGGCTGCTAATGCTAAAATACGATTTTTTTATATATGTATATCCGATATATATCTGATATATATCCAGCCTAAGAAAACGAAGCGAATTTCATTCTGTAAACACTTAAAAATGTGAAAGGAATTTGTAAAATAATACAAGTGTCGAAATACACCATTTTTTATTAAAAAAAAAGTCACAAAGGAAAGTGTCTATCTATTTGAAAAAGAAATTTTTAATGAACACTTAAAAAACCTTTTATTATAATACCTTTTATTATTATATCTTCATTTGTTTGTGAGATAAATCAAGTAATTTTCTTTTAATATTAATTTGTAATCGACTAATCATAAAAAGTAATCATTCATAGTCAGGCCTTAAGCATAGATCTATGAGTGTTGTTCAGAAGATAGGAAAAAATCAATTGAAATATATCATGATATATATCCGCGAACCCTGATAAATATAATTAATTTTACTGAGTGGTGGGGCTTTGTGCAAGCCTGTCTGGATGGTACCATACACTCATTAGATATTATACCGCCAAACAGCAATACTTAGTATTGTTGTGTTCCGGTTTGAAGATTGAGTGCGCCATTGTATCAGGCACAAGGGATATAACACCTTAGTTCCCAAGGATAGTGGCGCGTTGGCGATGTTAGGAATGGTTAATATTTGTAACAACGCCAATGTCTTTGATTTAAAATTAAAATGAATTGAGGCGGTTCACGAAAAATTCACGAACGGCCCGATGATTGCGGGTTCAAACCCACGTTAACCACCACGAAGCTTTTATGCACTCAGACGACAATACCTAAAGGAAATCATCTTTGGAAAACCGGGGGTATCGGTTTTTTATCAGCAGAGAGTCATTAATATTACATTTCTATTAAAGTTTTATTTTATAAATAGTTACGAGACAAACTGACCTAAATTTCTCGGTAATCGCATTAAAAACGTTACCTTAACCCTTATGCCGTGTTCAAACCAAACGTATAGTCAGCCGCCGAATGTGAGCAGGCTCACTGTGAGCCCCAATGTAAACGTTCACAATATGCTGACAATACGCTGTAGCCTACAATACTATAGCTATATTAATAGGCCGCCGAATGTCAGCGTCTACGCATAGCGTAAAAACGTATTGTCGGTTAGATGTGTAGAAAAAGTGAATATGTTTGGAAATACAATAAACTTCGTAACGCTCGCTCACTTTCGGCGGCTGACAGTCAGTTTGGTGTGACCGCAGCCTTACGCTACGGACACACGTGGTAGTCCTTATAATAGTTGTAATTAAACTCTTCAAAAATATTAAACGTGACTAGTAATTAAACTGTTTTTACAAGTAAAGCCTTTAGTATTCTATTCGTAAATAAAAAAATGGAACCATAAAAAACTGGCACAAGGGATATTAGTTGAAATGGCCCGAAGGTGATCGCTGTATTCCCAAGGTATGGTATCACCTTGTCATTCGTTTCATTATATCGCTTGCCACACGAACTTTTTGTAACTCTTTTTTTTAAAATAACAATTTTTTAAACGTTTGATAACTTATAGTAAAATAAATTTGGAAGACCGTAGTTTCTCACTCCGTCAGCCCCGACGCCCATGTACCTTTCTGAAAATTTCCATTACGTGAACGAAAACTATATACTGTGTACATGCGCATAAATATAGTCAAGTAGTAAATATCAGTTGTTTCGTTAAATTGATATGAAACTATGTATATGTAGCAGCCAACTGGTTAAATTAGCCATCCAATTAAACGTTTAGCCACTTTACTAAACGGTGCTGTTCAAACAGGGGCCAGCGGCATATTCCGTTCACTCGAGTGTTGTCTCATGTTTTCATGTAAATAAAAATATTTATATGATGAATTCGCTGAGTGTCATTCAGGCCGGTGCTTGAACAGTACCTTTTAATAAAGTGGCTATGCGTTTAATTGGATGGCTAATTAAGCCAGTTGCCTGCGACACATACCTATAACATAATCAAAATGATAATAATACTAGTTTAAGATACGAACTAACGGATATTTAACCTTTTCCATCATTAGATTGACGAAGTGGTCATCAGTGTTTGAATTTATTTCTTCAACTAATTTTACTTATTTATTTACAGCCTTGACAAGAAAACATCGTATTTAACACTTCACGAAAGTAAACCAATATATTTAACATTACATTATAATTTAATTCGTGGAAAAAGTACGGAGTTTCTTTCCGGTTCTTAGCAAAATCTAATTTGCGCACCGCTAGTAGCTTATTTGATAATAATCCTGTTAAATTACGATGCAAAAATGCTCGTAAAAGTATATTTTGCTTGGAACCAACAAATTTTCATAATCAAACAAAGTTTTAAAGAAAACAATGTAGGTAAGAACCTACATTGTTTTCTTTAAAACGGTTTCAAATTTGATATTTATATGCACTTAAATAATATTGTATCAGTGCTATTGCCCCTTATTTACATTATAAGGGAAAAGGCAGTTCGTGTATTCCTGACAAATGTATATACATTTCAACAAAATTTGCTTCTCAAAGAAAAATGTTAATATATTGAAATAAATTTGAAAATCTATCTTTACGTCGAAATTTTTTGTCAATTTTTATGGAGATTATTTAAAAGCGTTTCTAAGAGCCAACATACAAAAGCCGAGATGGCGCAGTGGTTAGAACGCGTGCATCTTAATCGATGATTGCAGGTTCAGACCCAAGCAAGCACCACTGAATTTTCATGTGCTTAATTTGTGTTTTTAACTCGGCGGTGAAGGAAAACAACGTGAGGAAACCTGCATGTGTCTAATTTCAATGAAATTCTGCCACATGTGTATCCACCGCTCCCCATTGCGTGGTGGAATATGCTCCAAACCTTCTCCTAAAAGGTGAAGAGGCCTTAGCACAGCAGTGGGAAATTTACAGGTTGTTTATGTAATGTATGTATGTATGTAACATACAAAAAAGTAGATATCTAATTATACGATCGAATTTAAATACCTTATATGATAGTTTTCTCTTCCGAAAATCGTTACGTTTTTACAAACTTCTAGTTTTTGTATTGAATGATTTCATTATGTACTTATAAAAAATATATATATCTACAAACTCGCTTTAATTATACTTAGTGTAATGTATGACAAACAAACCAAATTATTGACGACCTCCGTGGTCGAGTAGTGTGTACACCGGTTATCATGGGTACGCCACTCCGAGGTCCCGGGTCCGATTCCCGGCCGAGTCGATGTAGGAAAAGTTCATTAGTTTTCTATGTTATCTTGGGTCTGGGTGTTGGCGGTACCGTCGTTACTTCTGATTTTCCATAACACAAGCGGTTTAGCTACTTACATTGGGATCAGAGTAATTTATGTGATGTTGTCCAATATTTATTTATTTATTTATTGAAGTACGAGTTCCACTATAACATGTTAATTGTCCACAATTTTTATGCTTCTATAGATAAAATAGCCTTTTATTTGCGGGGCGTTACGGTATTGTTTATTTGCGCATACTACCATGAAGTCACTATCGATATCAGCTCCGACTAGAAATTTTAATTCTAAATCGATATTCTATACTAATATTATAAAGAGGAAAACTTTGTTTGTTTGGTTGTAATGAATAGGCTCAAAAACAACTGGATCAATTTAAACAAATCTTTCAGCATTCGAAAGCTACATTATCCACGAGTAGGTAACATAGGCTAAATTTTATTTTGGAAAAAATAGGGTTCCGTAAGATATTTGGGTTTTTCGAAAAATTCAAACAAAAAAGTTACTTATTTTGCGTACGCTGCCTAAACTATAAAAGATAGAACCATAAAATGTTCAAATTAATTGTAGATCTTATAAATATCTACAGAAAAGTCCGCGACGTATAGTGATACCTATCTATGTCGAGTGAGGCACAACAACCATTTTTTTAATTAAAAATCTTGAATTTTTTTTGGACTACATTTAAACGCATTTATTTTACTCATGCTATTAATCCTTATCAAAATAATTTCTCCCAGGAATGAAACAGTCAACGAAATACAAAAATTTAATTATGCAGAAAGTACCGGGTGAAGTTAAGTGCTATAAATCCATAGACACCGTCACTAACATCGAGTACGCAGTGCACTACCCCCCGGAATTTTTAAATTATCTCAACCCCGCTGGGCTATAACCTTATGAACTGTCGTTAAAACTTGGCACGCCGATAATGCTTCTCAGAAATTTAAGCCCCCCAACATGTGTAATACAACACGAGACTTCTTATAAAGGAGCTAAAAGATAATTTAATAGTAGCGAAGATTATTATCACCGGCCCTGCAGTTGGTGAATTAGCTCATATACAAAGAATACCTATGATTCCTACTGATTTGCCTATACCCTTCAAAAGGCTACAATTTCCAGTAAAAATTTCTTTCGCACTAACGATAAAAAAATCCCAGGGCCAAACATTCAAATTAGGAATTGATTTACGAAAAGAATGTTTTACGCATGGGCAACTTTACGTTGTCCTATCACGGGTCGGATCAGTATATTTTGTTACCTGAAAATAATTTAACGTCAAATGTTGTTTATAGAGAAGCTCTACAATAATCGCTTTAGTTATCTATCCTAAAACAACGGGTTGCAATCCGGCACTGCCGGCAGAAGTGAAAACTTAGTATTAATTACATTTAAATATTTTCATCATTAACAACTTTAACACCCACATAAAGACAATCTATGCAGCTTGCGGATAATGACTGCGTCGTCGATGTTAGTGTCGGTGTCTGTGAATTGACCTGGGAATCATTTTGCTGACCGTGTCTTTCCGGGGTAAGCTTTTTGCAGCGGTAACCGATATCCACGCGGGCGACCGCTATTAAACATATAAAAATATAATAAGCTTTGAATTTTCAAAAAATATTCAATGTACATCTACAGATTCGGTCGATTTACTCCTTAACTCTATTTATAGAAAAAAGTTGTCGGTAAATAAGTTTACAAAATCAAAAATCAAGTCATAATATAACTATTTACATCACATCCGTGATCTGTATAGTGTTATAAACTTTTCATAATTTTCGCAAAGTTTAAAAAATTCATCTTCTTCTATTTATTTAAAAAAAAAATGATTTTGTAGCTTTATGGGTTACTTTGATTTCCGTTTGAGATACGCAATCCTGTCACTAATCCGAAATCTACGTGGACGAAGTCGCGGGCAGAAGCTAGTTTATTATATAGGAGGGCGGAATAGGCCACTTGGTGATACATGGTCATAACTCATAGACGTTGGCTCTGTAAGAAATATTAACCACTCCTTACATCGCCAATGCGCCACCAACCTTGGAACTAAGATGTAATGTCCCTTGTGCATATAGTTACACTGGCTCAGTCACCCTTCAAACTGGAACATAACAATACTAAGTATGGCTGTTTGACGTTAGAATATCTGATGACTGGGTAGTAGCTACCCAGACGGGCTTGCACAAAGCCATACCAGTAAGTATGATTGTACTCTCAGCAATATTTTATATAAATGCATAGTTTGAAATTAATACGATAATTAAAAGATCTATTTATACACTGATATTGTTATTTACATAGAAGTGGAGCTAATAACCGTATTATTACTAAATGCTATTCGTCTGTAATTAAATTTTACATCAAATATATAATATCGTATAAATAATTAAAAAATATCAAAATCAAATATCTTATGAATAGTTCAGCCTTTTAGGCACCAATGCGCGATGAATTCTAAATTTAAAATTATATTGTTTGTAACTTTCCAAAACTTAAATAATAAAAGAAAATTATTAATGAATTAGCTGTGCGCGCGACTTCGTGCGCGTTTGTATTTAACAAGAAAGTTATTGTTGTAGCAAAAAAAAATATTTTATAAATAATTCTTAAATAAAAGTAGCCTAAGTTATTACAGTCCTTATAACATCAGCTATCGGCCTGTGAAAGTCAAGTCAAAATCGGTCCAACCATTCTAGAGATTAGCCGGAACAAACAGACGGACAGACAAAAATTTTAATTATGTTATTTTGGTATATGTACCGTGTATAAATACATATGCATTTAGTAAAAAGCGGTTATTTAATTATTACAAATAGACACGTCAATTTTATTATATGTATATAGATTGAACGAATTGGAGATGGGCGCTGTTATAAGAAAAATAACTACTTACATCGGTAAACACCGTTTCCTTTGTGATTAATTACACCGGCTCACCATTCAAACCGCAATACAATTGACTGTTGGCTGTAGAAGCCCCATTGAAATGAATTTCATCCGGTTCAATATCCTTATATTACTTTGGAAATTTACTTTGGGACGCGGTTCTTTTACGCAGCTCAGGTACAACAGTAGAGCGAACTGGCAGAAATCTTCACGTAAGGAAAAGCGTTATAATTTTACCTTTTCTTCTCTTTCTGTTGTATACGATTTTAAATAAAATTATTTAAATTTATATTTTGTTATTGTTTTTTAATTTAATAGCGAAAACAACTTCGTAGCGACCAGATGTCAAACGACACATCTCACTTGACAGGCCTGCAAAAAGTCCTACCGCTAAGTTAATCCAATTAAAATAATGAATATATGTATAATATAAAAAAAAAACTTCCGCATGTTGTAGAGAATAGATGGCAAATTGTTAAATATGTGCGTGACATGTTTATTACAAGCGTCCGTACTTAATAGCCCAGTTCATCGTCTACCGGAGACCTTTGTCGACTATTAGGTTCTTATTTACATAATAGAGTGGATGAATATCCGTTTGTATGAGCCTATTATCTAAGTAATGGACGTTTAATATATATTATTCGTACAAATAGACGCTATGTCCGTGTCATTTTCTCAGATTTCAATCTAATTAATTGCAGTCGTTGCAATATTTCTAGGTTATTGTTGGGAATTATTAACAAAGCTTAGTTTCTTGTCAGTATTTTTTTTCAAGGGAGATAAAATGCAATGCAATATTAGATAAAGGAATTTTGCAAGAAAAATACAGCTATGCTGACGATACCTGTAACAGTGCGACCACATCTACGTGAAAATGTCGGAGACTGTTCCCAATAACGCTATAACATAATTGAAATTGCTATAAAATAGAAACAGCACCAAAAAAAATATGTATTTTTTTTTAATTAAACCAATTTGTAAAACAAATTTCAAAAAAATGTTCAGCATTATCGCAAAACTGAAAGCAAGCAATTAAAGTTGATACTGTTATTATCTGGGGAATTTGTAATCAACGCCAGTGGATAAGTGCCATGATAGATCACATCGCTAAACATCCGTATGCGAATGATTTATTCAGGAGATTGATGTTTGACTATATTATATTACAAAATCATACGTTAGGTCTTTCCACGAGTCGAACTCGTGGGGAACAAAATAATCGCACCTCATTGGTCAATGCACTCGGCTAGATATAAGCGAAGACGAATTCTGAAAAAATCATCTATTGAATGTCACGCGTATTAAACAATGAGCTTTCAATGGCAATTTCCTTTGGTAGCTCGTTTCGTGGAATTGACTTTAGTTTCAATATTCTGGGTAAGAAAAGCCGACACTTATTACCGTTTCTTTGCTTATAATAGTGTTAATATTATGTTTTTATATTACATTGTTAAATACGAGAGAATATAATTGACGATATCTTTATGCAGAGCAATCAGCGACCATTCACTATCGGAACTAGTCCACTGCACAGCATTGAAGTGTACAGGTTTGTGCGCAAACATAGGTTCATTGTTTATTTCCTAACTCTAATTTTGAGATATAAGGTGCAAGACCCGGCTTTACGTGAAATGAAATACGGCTTCATATCTCCGGGCTGCTAATAAGAATTTATTGACAGAAAAATCCAATAACAATTGTTGGCTCGACCTGCTATTATAACCAAAGACGTCGGGACTGCAGCCATATAGCCTTGGTTAGACCATCATAATAGCCATTTCAGCAATAAAACGTGTATTGATCCTTCGAAGATAATTCCATATAAACAATAAATTAATGAGCCGAGACGACTCGTTAGAACGCGTGTATTTTTACTGATGATTGCGGGTTCAAGCCCAGACAAGCACCACTGAATTTTCATGTGCTTGATTTTTGTTTGAAATTCATTCCGTGCTTAGTGAAAGAAAACATCGTAAGTTACCCTACTGGATAGTAGGGTAGCTTATTCAACCAACACGCGCTGGAGCATTGTGGTGGAATAGGCTTCAAAACCTCCTCAAAAAGGGAGAAGAGGTCTTAGCCCAGAATTGGGACATTTACAGGCTGTTACTATATACATATAGTCCATCATAATATATTCAAAGAGACAGTTTGAATACCCCTTGTTAGAATTAAACTAGAGTCCGCCACGTAGCACAGGTAAGATAAGATTACTGAAACATTGGAGACTGTAGGCGTTGATTGGAACGTCTATTGATATTCAGACACGTCTTGAATATACGTTGAAATACTATTAAGATGAGGGATAGAGTTCTAACTAAACTGATATAATAGCTAGGCCATTTTGTTCGGCGATTTTAATAAACAGTACCTTCTTCGTACGCGTAGAATATCGACTCAGTGTTATTGCCTCTTATTTACATTGACAGGAAAAAAGTGTGTTCCTAATAAAAGTATATCTTTTAGAAAAAAAATTGCTTTTCAAAGACAAATGTTAATAAATTTAAAAATCTATTGTATTACAATAAATTTAAAAACCTATCTTCAAGTCGAATTGTTTTTAGAATTTTTATGGAGGTTATTTAAAAGCGCTTTAATGCATTTTGCATATTAGATAGCTAATTATGGTACAGCGTTTAAATAAATGTTACGATAGATTTTTTCTTTAACTCTAAAATTCAAAATGTATATATAAATACTAGGTGCGCAGGTACTAGAAGAAGAAAAGAATAATACACAAATCGTCACAATACAGCCTAATGTTGACGAGGTCCTATTGAACGGTTTCTGCTAAAGAATATAATCAGAACGTAGTCAAGTACAACGGCGTAAAGTATGCGACACACGCTCGCAGACCGATGAGGCTGCGATCCGTCATGCGACACGACCGAGAAAATATAAAGCGTATAGCTAACGGATTTACATGATTCCAAGTTATGAGAGTGAAACATGAAACTTCACATCTATCCAGGTCCAGGATGTTCCTGAAAAAAACTAAATAACTTTTGCTGATTTTGATTCCAATTCTCATTATGTTTAGTTACACAGTCCAGCCACTAGATCAACGAGGTTGTACTTATATTTAGTACTAGCTGTCGCCTGCAGCTTCGCTTGTATTTTAGGGGGTTAGACGTCAGGTATTATCGATAAAAAATAGCCTATGTCCTACCTTGGAGTTTAAGCTTGCTTCACACCAAATTTCATTAAACTCGGCTCAGTGGTTTAGCTGTTTCTGGACAAAGATAGAGTTAATTTCTTCTTCATTTATAATATTAAGTATAAATTATACAAAGCTGAATTGTTTGTTTGCGTTAGACAGGACGTTTATTTAAAAAGGTTACAATCCATGTTACGATCGACGGAGCTTGAGCAGTAACATTTAACCTAGGTAAGGCCATACAAAGGCGGCTTTAATCTTTTCTAGGCTGTATTTGTAAAAACATAACTTTAAAAAATATAGGATATTGTAAAAATAGATAGTAAACGAATATTTCTTATAGTAAATAATGTGAAGGAAAAAGTAAAGAGTGCCCAAATAATATCTCTGTATTGTCATAACTGTAGATTTCTCTCTATTATTACGTGAGCAGAATAAATTCATTTTCGACAACTACTGGCGTTCTCCTTCAAGCCCACAACATACACATATAGGCCAGTGTTCATATTTCCGCTGCTGCACGTGCTGCGTATTTCATAGTACACATACGAATGTATATTTATATCTTTCCGCTGGTCGAAATAAACGAACAAAAAAATGTTACCAGAAAAAATTGGTACATATGCCATTTAAATAAATCATGAGTGGAGTTGGATGGGATAAAATATTTGGGTCTCATCAGGAGACTACGGATTCAAATATGGATTTTGTAATTCATTTGTGTATTTTAGGGTTCCGTACCCACTAAGACTACGCTGTCCGGCCGTTCGTCTGTCTCATGACCCGTGATAGTTAAACACTTGAAATTTTCATAGATGATGTACTTATGTTGCCGCTATATAAACAAAAATACTAAAAAACAGAATAAAATAAATATTTAAGGGGGCTCCCATACGACAGACATGTTTTTTTTGCCGTTTTTATCGATAATGGTATGGAACCATTCGTACGCTAGTTCTACTCACACTTGGCCGTTTTTTTATAGTATTGGTCAGAAGAACGGACACATAAGCCACCTGACGGTAAGTGGGCACGATAAACATAGACACTAGGTTCTTTTCGGCAATAACTTGTTTCGTATGATTATAATATTTTATTTCGGTTTCATTCAAAAATTACAATTTATATTGATATGCAACTTTCATTTTTAGATATACATAGATATATTTTAGGTCGGTTTATAAACGTCAATATCTCATTGATTACTAATGTATAAAAATATAATTTTACTCGTACAAAGACTCGCAGGTAGTGGTTGATAAAATCGTAGGAGTTACTATTCTTTGATTTTCACACACTTTATATAAATTAAATTCTACGAGTATATTGATTGTTCCTAAACTTGTATGATTTATTAACAATAATATAAAATAGTAACACAAAACCAACTCAACTTTATTTGCTTTCAATTAAAATGACACGAAAACCTCAAACAAAAAAAAAACTTTCAAATCGGTTCATAAACGATGGGATGTTGAAAAGACTGAATCGATATTATAAGTATAAAGTTAATTTAACCCGAGCGCAACCACAAGACATTGGTAGTTTATAATATGTTGCCACATAAAAATTATGAGAGCGTAGCGTATAAGATAGCCATGAGACCGATTGTAATTAGTGTTAAAGTTTTTATCAATTAAATATATACTCTATGCCATACTGATATGGATTTCTATTGATAGATTATTGTAATTGAGTTTCAAATCCGTTGAAAATTCACATTTTCTACGCTTTTCCCGGTTCCGTTGTTTCATACACATTCTATTGTAAATTTCTACAACGTTTTTAATTTTATATTTCCCTTGAAAATTTTTTAACGAAATATGTAATTGAAAATTATATATTAGCGATCGATGTTGGTTTCGCTCGAAAAGATTTTTTTTTTATATATCTTGTACCGAAGAAAAATACGTACTAATACTACGATACAAGCCGAAAGATGGAACTCCACTGTCTTAGTACGACGTCGTCGTTAGGAATTTAAACTACAGGGACAGACAGTTCCCAAGATTGGTGGCGCTTTGACGACGTAAGGAATGGTTAATATTTCTTACAGCCCCTTGTCTATGGACGGTGGTGATCACTTACCATTCGAAGGCCCATTTGCTCGTCCTCCTATTAATATCATTAAAAAAAATGTTCGAAATTATCATCCACGTTTATTTCAACCATTTTGTAACCATTTCTAGTCCATAAAAGACCCAAGTTAAAAGTGACCTAACGTTAAAATTAATAAGTAACGTATATGTATCACGTAACTGATCACTTTTTTAAATAATACACATTTCAAAACAATACCTATAGTAAAAGATTAATAAATAATATGTAATTCATTAATTAAAGTCAGAAAGACACACTTGATTAAGGTAATAATCGCCATTTGCTAATCCTTAGGGTCAACACAGTGTAACTGCATGACAGATAACCTCTTTGGAAATGATTTTGCTGACGTAATTTCCCGCCATAATATTCGTGGCAAAGGCGCTTCGTTGCTCAATCAAAGGATGTGTTTAACTAACACTCTATAGCTAGCCACTGTCAGAGTGTGTTTGGAATGCTATATAGCATGGAATATTTCCTCATGGAAGTTCCAGACTAAAAGCATTAGCATTAGCAGCCTGTAAATTTCCCACTGCTGGGCTAAAGGCCTCCTCTCCCTTTGAGGAGAAGGTTTGGAGCATATTCCACCACGCTGCTCCAATGCGGGTTGGCGGAATACACATGTGGCAGAATTTCGTTGAAATTAGACACATGCAGGTTTCCTCACGATGTTTTCCTTCACCGCCGAGCACGAGATGAATTATAAACACAAATTAAGCACATGAAAATTCAGTGGTGCCTGCCTGGGTTTGAACCCGAAATCATCGGTTAAGATGCACGCGTTCTAACCACTGGGCCATCTCTGCTCACAGACTAAAAGCACATTGACTATACCTCCATTTGGACGTATGCGCCGCTATTCCTCCCGTTCGTGACCAATAATGTACCGCCTCAACGCCAGAGCATAAGCTGAGACAAAACTCACCAAAAATGGACGCGGTTTTGTCCATTCATTACAAATGGCGTGGCCCACGTTTTTGACATTGACAGTCGGCCGCGAATCCACTTCGATTGTATGAATTCCAAGCTGGACGATATATGTTGTTCTTTATTTTATTTATTATGTAATAGGTATGGGTCACCTGATGTTAAGTGGTCACCACTAATGGTAATTTTCATTCGTATTTAATTTTGTATTCGCTTTAGTTGCTTTACTTTAATTTTCGGTGCAATCCATCTGCGTTTTCATAATCTTAGCTATTATGATCAGAATAACATTTTTTATTACTAATAAAAATTTATTATAACACGAATAACAATATTAAAGGTATATATTATCGTTTCAAAAGTAATTGTATGCAGACACTACATTCGAAACCTTCAAGAAATAATTAGACACGCAGTCAATTTTAACTCTCCCAAATGATTTTTGAGGGTCGCAATAGTTACTTTATTTCACCCTGAGTTCATTGTTACAAATAATGGTTTTTTTTTCTTTATTATTTATTATATCAAAACGTATATTATATGCACTCCAAATTTAAAAATAGTCTAAAATGAAAGCTTTGAATTGATTATATCAATTCTCTATTGACTAAGCTTACCTTAAACTGTTTTTTGCGCGCGACTCTGTTCGGTTTTAATAATACCTATGTCTTCAATCCATGGCTCTTAATATATCTTCAGGCAAATAATTACGTCAAACCGTTGTTACATTTCTGCATGAAAGGACAAACCAACGAACACACTTTCGCAAATATAATAAAAGGTTTGAAAATGGAAGAGAAGATCAAAGATAGTTCAGCGAATGAACAGACGAAGATAGAAAAACTTTCACTAAACACATGCACAGCATTACACACCTACCAGCTGTTATCATCTATATGTCTAGATAGACTTAGAGCTGAAAATGCATCGATAAGTACACGCACACTAGTAAAGATGGAGGCATTTGGCGAGTGTCGAGCGTAGCTGTCACGCACACCAAGATAATAATGGCTCGTTTGTTTTAGTTTTATTGTAGTGCGACACTCTCACTTGATACTTGTATAAATAATCTAGGAAATAAGAATAAATTATATAGTGATTAGTCTATATCAATAAAACTAATATTTATTTATATTATCATGTTATAAACCAATCGATTTATTGGGGATAAAACGGATACATAAAATAACGAAAGATAACTAAGTACATATGTATTTATAAAAAACTTTTTTGGTTGGTGGACTAGCAATAGGCCACCTGATGGTAAGTGGTCATCACAGCCCATACATTAGTGCTGTAAGAAATTTGAATCATTCCTTACGCCGCCAATGCCACTAAACTTGAGAACTACGGTATTATGTCCCGTGTGTCTATAGTTACACCGGCTCACTCATCCTTCAGACCGGAACACATGAATAGTAAATATTGCAGCTTGGCGGTAGAATATATGCTGAGCGGAGATTAACTAACCCTACTTATAGTCTAATTCAATCGAAGTAGGAAAGTAAAAACGCAAACCTTAGATGTATTTCATGCGATTTGTTATAAACTCAGCTATATTGTGCACTACTATAGTTTGTGATTAATATATCTTTATTTATAATACAACACTATTACACTTCAAAAATTATATCCACTTTAATTTTACTTCCATAATTCCGATAACAGTTTCGTCGATGTTTAAAACATTTTTTCGAAAATCCATAGTGAAAATCATAGATTAAACAAGCTCTCGACCAATGATATCGCGTCAAATTGCTGTCAAAAGTTGTTTATTGTGGTATAGTATACCCAGACGGACTAGCACATGGCCCTACCAAGTGCATATCCCTTAAATAAAAAGCAGACACGTACAATCAAACATAAGCCGAAATAGAATAAAGGTTATTTGTTAATAATTATAAGTTTGTTTACAATTACCAGTATTATAACTAAGTCCATATTAAAATATATATTGTTGAAATGATAATGAATCAATTATGACTTCAAGGCATTTTTAATAAGAGCCTATTTCTATATCATATATTATTATGATTGCGTTTAGGTACTTTTTCTTGAGCTTATTAACTTTGACATTTTTAAATATTCACTGTGTTATTTATGTAACGTGGTAATTTCGCGGAACGTTCGCTTTTACCTTCGAGAGCGACCCGCCTTGTTCAAACTTCGGGAGGCCTTGATGTTAAAAAAGAAAATAGTCCACCAGGTGAAATAAATTTACTGCAACAATATACTTCTCCGTTATAATAAATTACATTACTCCTAAGGGATAGCTGAAAATGTCAACGTTAGCGAAAATTCACTCCCTACGTACAACGTATACAATATACGGAATAAGTTAATTTTAATGTGATTTCTTGCAAGGCAACTGGGTCACGTGACCCTTTTAACGGGTCAGAGAAAATCTCATAAGATACGAAGCATTCTTTTTTCGAATGAAAATTCTTTTACAGACCGTACCTTAGTTGCATATCAAAAATCACTCATTACCTTTTTTTTTTTTTTTTTGATAAATATATTATTTTTAACTATTTATCCGTCCCGGGTTCACACGGGAACAATAAGGGTCTATATACAATTTTTAGTTTGAAGAACGATCATAAAAAGAATAATAATTTTTTTTTTTTCCAGATAGGTACGTTAAAATTATTGGCTATTTTCTACTATGATATACAAATCTTATATCGGTTATATTTTTCTTGAATAGCTCTGTTTATTGATGAAAACCGCATTAAAATCCGTTGCGTAGTTTAAAAGATCTAAAGGTACAGACAGCGGGAAGCGACTTTATCTTATACTATGTAGATATTCGTCAAACGAACGAAATCATGCAAATGGGCTACAATACTGGTGAAGGTCATTACCCTGTAATATCTGTATATATTCGACGATTCGCATGTTTTTAAAAACCTTATGTAGAAATGTTATTTAAATTTTAAATAATGCTTTAAATACACTATAAAAACTATCTTACCAAACGAACATTTTATATAACACAAAGCTTTCAACTTCTGCATCCTCAAAATTATTCTTATGATGTTTCAGAGAACGAATACAAGAACCCAGAAAACACAAGACATCATGGCGGTTTTGGGAGCAACGAAGATTGGTGGTCGCTCTGCTGGCTTTCTTCGGCTTCTTCAACGTATACGCCCTGAGAGTAAACTTATCCGTCGCCGTGGTGGCGATGACAGAACCCATGGAAGTCGCACTGGAAAATGGAACCATTGTTTATGTACGTAAAGTTGATTCTTCCCGGCGTTAGTGGGTGTTGCGATGTGGTGATGGTCCAGGCTGTTCAAATTTCTGGGGGCGCCAAGGTCTGATGTCTCCGACTCCCGAGATCATACCCTCAGTACTGTGACCTACATATAGTAGAATTACAGCCCAAAGTTAGGACATTGAACACTTAAGGTCGTAGGACTAATCTGTCTTCGGCGGTGTTGTGTTTCCGTCTCGACTAATTATAGAAGTTAGAAAAGGCTGCGTGATACCACATACTCATAACTTTTGCCACATTAGAAAATAAACAATAATGACACTTAATTTAAATAATTAATAAAAATCTAAGATTCCACAACACAGGTTTAAAACCAAAAACGGACAGAGTAACCGAAACTTAGCTTGCCACTACTAGCAGAGGACTGCATAGCCGATTCACACGAGTCGATTTTATTTGAATATCTCGCTTATTTTAAATCGATTAGAATTTTTCAAACAAATTGAAACAATAAAAGTTTATTCTATGTAACTTTGCCATCTTAAAAGAAATCGATTAAATATGTCTCTTATTTTTATGAATAATGTTCAAACAAAAGAAAAACAAAGCAAACTCTTGTAGCAATGAGATAATTTAACGATGGATGGATAAAAATTAAAATAGTTTTCGGTTAAGCAGATAATCGACTAAATTATTATTATTTTATATTCGAAAAATTCTCGTCACTCATAATGCGTTTCCTACTTCGACAAACGACGAATTGTCTGTCGTACGAAATGTGTTATTTTTATACAGTGTAATCCTGTTTATTAACAAAATTGAAACTGTTAAAGAGCACATGTAAAAATTAATCAAATTGTAAATAAAAAACAATATCTGGCTGCTTTGAATGCAGTGTTGCTATAATAGAAAATTAATATATTTTCCCAACCACAAGTTTTAACTAACATTGTATGTCAAATTCTGCAAAATGTGGTATTATATATGCTTACTTCCTTATTTCTTTGGGATAGTAATTGTAGATGTGATATTATAATTCAATTAATCGAAATAAAACCGCAGTAAAGTGTACCTTCGTTACATCAAAACCCAGAAAATTTAATTAAAGTACTTAAATATAAAATTCAACTTGTTATTCTTATAGGTAAAAATTCTGTTCAGCAAAATTCTTCATGATGTCATAAAGTTTTACGAACTTTGAAGATTTCGTCCCGGACAGACATAAATACATATTAAATGTATTAAAAAATCCCGCAATCGCCTTACGCGGTTTGAAATTAAACTCTATACTTCAGTGCTAAGGGTCACACCACACTTTAGATACTCGTAATCAAATAACCGGTTCCGTCGGATTAAAAACGGAAAGCTCTAAATCGTTGGCATAAAGTCGAAAATTACATGATGTCTAATCGATTTTATATAAGTAACTATTAGAGGGATTATTACTCGTAAAACGATCCGTCGTAATCTTACACATCTATTTTATTAGGTTCGTTTCATAAATGCAGTATTATCTTTGCTATAAATGAAATATATGTTTATTTATTACATGCGAGATAAAAATATAATTATAAAAGTTGTCATGTACGTCTCTTTCTATTTTTTGTTTAACGTTCGTTCTCTATTTTGTACCGTTGAGTTCAGTTTTACCAATACATCCATTGCCATTCATACAGGAGAGGTCCGTGATATTTCAGATCGAATAGTTTGCGGTTAATTGTTAACGGTTACATACATTACATTTACATTAGCAGCCTGTAAATTTCCCACTGCTGGGCTAAGGCCTCCTCTCCCTTTGAGGAGAAGGTTTGGAGCATGCGGGTTGGCGGAATACACATGTGGCAGAATTTCGTTGAAATTAGACACATGCAGGTTTCCTCACGATGTTTTCCTTCAATGCCGAGCATGAGATGAATTTTAAACACAAATTAAGCACATGAAAATTCAGTGGTGCCTGCCTGGGCTTGGACTCGAAATCATCGGTTAAGATGCACGCGTTCTATCCACTGGGCCATCTCGGCTCTTTAAGTGCTATAGTCTATGGGCTTAGGTGATTTTATTTGGTGGTGACCGAATGTTTGTAATTTACAACTGAATTTTCATATACGACCTTCTTACTAGCAGTATCGTAAGAAAGATAAAGTTCCAAGCTGACCTTTAAACATCAACAATAATATTTTCGCCTAAAATGTTTTTAAGTTTTATTTGTTCCTATTAATTTTTTCTCTTTTTATTTTTGTTCTGTTTTATTGGAAGATATTTTTTTTCTTTGCTCTATGAATTTCTAATTTCATTTTACAACGAAACATTTTCTTTTTTCAAAGTCAATATCTTTATTTAATATAAAGGTATCACTTACATATTCAATGTTAATATAACTTCCACGTACATTACCCAATAAAGTTTAAAAAAAAAATATATATATATATATATATATAATTCAATAAGACACCCAAGCATATTTATCTATCCTATTTTCTATTTATTCCAATGTTTTATTTCGGAAATTTAAATGAATTATATTATTGTGTAAATAATACCCGACAACCAACCCCTAAAACTTTATTTCTTGTTTTACAATAGTTGGTAATATTACAACGAAAATAAATAAATTCAAAAATCATTTTTATTAACAAGATTATCTTAGATTATGTTAATAATATATATTTTAAAATATTTCTAAATTAACAGTGTAACCCCGGCTTGGGTAAAGGTCTCCTCCAAAGATGTCCAATTTTATATTATACAATATTCAAACTTCTTAAAATTGATTTATGATTAAGATTTGATGTTTACGTAGCTGACCCAATTTATAGACAAGCCGTAATTACCTATATTTGAATGTGCATTCTATAAGTAAGTGCATGAAATTGTAATTGTTATTTTTGTTGGCAATAATATGGCAACAATATCGATGATGGGTTTTTCATCATCAAAAGGGTCCGATTAACCCACGTGTCTCGTAAACCATTAGCTGATGATGACGATGTTACAGGTTCCTGAATTCGACTGGTCGTATCAAACAAAAGGGCTCGTGTTGAGTTCATTCTTCTATGGCTACATCATCACTCAGCTACCCGGCGGCTGGCTGGCTGCTAAAATAGGAGGTAACAGGTTCGTTCCTTTTTATAGCACAACAAATAAATTATACATGCTCTGTTTTGACGTTGTACTTTACCGTAGGTAAATCACAAATATAAATATAATTCAACACACGCATACGCGCAGATACGTAAACGCATGTACGCACGCACGCACGCACACACTTACACGTATAGAGTAGTCTTAAAACGAGCGAAAATAAATTCAAATTAAAGTTGTCAAAATTACTGAATATGAAATGACTTAGTGAAGGAGGCCAGTTAAAAATGATATAGATATGATCTTAGTCAAACATAATCAATCGTAATCCCTCATATCGTATTTCATTAGTAATACAGATACATTGTCAGAGCCCGTCACGGCTACAAAGCGTACCATTGAAAATCAGCGTTGGGTTATGGAACTTGGAGGCTGATATTTGCGATACGATTGCTGCAATTGTTTTTAATTTTTTTTTCTTTTTTTTTTTTGCTTAGATTGAGTAATGTATACTTTGTATATTTTTGTGTCAGGTGTGTAAGTTTTTTTTTTTATTTTTTATTGTAAAATATTCGTGTCTCAAATAAACTTCTTCTAATTCTTAATTTTTATTTGCACGTCGTATTTGTTTATTTTTTTACTTAGAATAGTAATTACTGTTAAGATTTATAATTTACCATAATTAAAAATCGATTTTAATTAATCATTATTATGACCGGTTGTGTTATTTTTTCTGTTGTGTCATTGGAATTGACTACGAGTATAAATATCATATCATCTTACGTCGGTCTTTGACATTTAAGGGGTAGGTTTATCGGATAGAGCATCGAGTCCATTTTTTGCTCAGAGAATGAGTTTATAAGTGTTTGTATTTATTTATACAGGATGTTCGCGATAGGAGTCGGCGCTACATCCCTTTTGACGCTCTTCACTCCACCACTGGCGCACACCAGCACCGCGTTACTGATCGCAGTGCGTGTTATGGAAGGGTTGTTTGAGGTATTCGAGTCAGTAAATTTAATTATAATAAAAATAGCGTTAGCACAAAAAACCAAGGTTTAGTAAATGAAAAAAAAATGATTTAGAGAGTGTGTTTATATGTTTTTTTTTTTTTTGTTTTGTATCTTACCTTGAACTGTCAAAGTGATTACTGGTTATTACAGCGGAATTCAGTAAGAGACGAAAATAAATCTGAAAACAGCATGGTACCACTTTGTATGGGTTGTTGTAGTTATACTATTTGACATACAAACGTCTATGTGTGAGTTCTGAATGACGGCAATGATACTACGCTAGGGGATCCGCGAGCGCAATGCGTCATCACTAGCTGATGTTACGCCTTTTTTTTTTTTTTTCTCGCTGGAAAAACGCGTTACGCGCTTCCCCCACGTGATGGAAGGTGGGGGGGTGTGGGACTCCCCGGAGCCCTGGACGCCGAGTGCGCCCAGGTACGCCGGGTTTACCCACTAAAAAACCAGCGGTACCCTCTCCGTCTTTCGGTGGGCGCCACGGGATCGCTTGCGCATGCTACCGTGACGCCCTGACGGTCGGCCCGCCTATGCGGGCCTCCAACACCTAGAGGGGGTTGTCGGGGTACTGAGACCCCCCCTAGAGCTGATGTTACGCCTACACTGAAGCACAACTGGAGGCAAAATTCTATTAACGTATAAAGGTTCCGATCCGACCTCTTCTATTCCAACACAAAAAAAATACTCAGATTAATTGTAACTGAGAGCCAATTCTACTTATTTATATAAATTATAGGGTTTATATTCGGATCAAACTACGAGCGAACC
Organism: Vanessa tameamea; assembly: GCF_037043105.1. NCBI lineage: Eukaryota > Metazoa > Arthropoda > Insecta > Lepidoptera > Nymphalidae > Vanessa > Vanessa tameamea. The sequence continues at coordinate 2,241,656 of NC_087314.1, read as the reverse complement.
GCAACTGGATTGCTGGATCGCCTTTCCTGAACCTTTCAATTCGGTTGCGACAAAGAGATCATTTGTGAGCAGAATTGGTGCCCTGGATGTGTTCTGCCAGCGACGGGATATTAAGTATAATAAAATGTTCGCAGGGCGTGACGTACCCGTGCATCCACGCAGTGTGGTCCCGCTGGGCTCCGAGCGAGGAACGCGCTCGACTCGCGACGTTCGCGTTCAGCGGCAGTTACGTCGGCACCGTTGTTGCGATGCCCATAAGTTCCACGCTAACGCATTACACCGGCTGGCCGGGTATTTTTTATGTCTTCGGTGAGTACAATTTGATTGTTTTTGGTGGGACGACCCATTCGTAATATATATTTACCGCCAAACAGCAGTACTTAGTATTATGTTCCGGTTTGAAGGTTTAGTGAGACAGTGTACCAGCAGGTCCCACCTGTTCCTGCAGGACACCAGGCAAGTGGATGTAAATTCAATATATATCATATAGTTTTCTATAATAAAAAGTTGCATCCGTGTGAAGCCGGGGCGGGTCGCTAGTGATTAATAAATAAGGCTATTTTATTCGTCTCCCAAATTTTTTTTTTTTTGTAAAACTTCTGGCGATTCGATTGTCTTTATGAGGACGAATTGGGAGTAAAATTTTAAGGCCTCGCCTCGCGTAGGCTGTTTCGTTACACGAGCGAGAAGAAAGATATGAGATGGCATAGTAGGGAGAAAGAGAACGAAATATTCCGACACCAATGAATGAAATGGAACGACGTAAAGAGCGATAGAAAAGATCACTTAGTAGGGCTTTGTGCAAGCCCGTCTGGGTAGGTAACAGCAGTGGCTGTTCTTGTGGCTGTGTATCAGGTTGATCTTTACCGATGTAATCAAAATCAAGATATACTTTACTCAAGTAGACTTTTACAAGCACTTTTGAATCGTTATTTAACAAACTATTTAAAGTAAAGCTACCACCGGTTCGGAATGTAGATTCTATCGAGAAGAACCGGCAAGAAACTCAGTAGTTACTCTTTTTCAATATCTAAAAACACAGTCATGTTAGTTAAATACAATTATATATGTATGTTATGTCTCCTGCCTGGAAGTCAACAAGCATAAAAATATAGCTGAGGTAACACGCATCCGTTGTGTTATTTAAAAAATCATTTCTGTCACGTGTACGGTGCAAGCGTGCGATTATTTTCCTCTCATTGTAAATGTTAAAACTGAAATTATTCCAGGTATATTGGGTTTGGTGTGGACGACTATATGGTGGCTCGTTGTCAAGGAATCTCCGGAAAAAGATCCCCATATAACGGCCTCTGAACTGAAATATATACAGGTAACTTACTTTTAGTATATAAACATACCAAATGAATTGGATTCAACTTTACTTAAGCCATTCAGAAAGACATACAAGGTTAAATACCCAGAGTAAAACATTTCAGAAGTTCTTTGAAAGCCTAATTGAATAAAGTTTGTTTTTATTCGATTTGATCTATTTCCAGGAGTCCCGGGGAGCTCTAGCAGTGGAGGGGACACAAATTCGACACCCGTGGAAAGCGATGTTGACTTCTGGACCTGTCTGGGCTATAGTTATGGCCCACTTCAGCGAGAATTGGGGCTTTTATACGCTGCTCACATTCCTCCCTACATTTATGCAAGGTACTGACTAAATATATCAACAAAAGTGTAGGGTGCACTTTGGATTTGTGTCAATATGTTAAGTGTATTTCAATCGAAGGATAAACAAATCTTAGATATACATATTCTAGATCTCTTGTTAGAGATAAGTTATCCTTTGTACACGTCTTTTGTTTATGTAATTGTCTATATATTTGTTGGTACATAAATAAATAAATAAATAAATAAATAAATAAACATATTCCATGATATTTTCTGTATATGTTGATCTATAATGCTAATATTATATATGCGAAAGTAACTCCGTCTGTTACCTCTTCACGCTTAAACTGTTGTACCGATTTATAAGTGAAGTGAATTTTTGTGTGAAGATCGTTTGAGTCCCGGGATAGAAAATGAGTTGCTTTTAATTCACCCCTCGAGGGGGTAAAATTTGGCGTGACGGTTTATGTGCTATCTTATCTTTCACGAATCCATAATGAATATCTACTATATATTATGATTCGAGATCTACGATGACACCGGGTCAGTACTGTGATCGGAATAGATATTGTAACATGGTTATAATTGTAAACATATGAATTTGTTTAAGCCTTGGTGAATAATGTCTTAAATGTTTTGAGTATGTTAAATATACCTGTATTTTCTTCTAACTGTACATTTTATTACATTTTTTTTTGCGAACGGTACCTTCATGTCATAAATTACGGTCATAAAGAGACTATCTTTAATATATTGTATGTGGAAATAGTACTTAATATTTGATAAAATAATAATAATAATAATAAAGTATGAAAAAAACTATTCATTGATTTTAGGCAGAATATACAAAACCATTTAACGTAATATAATCTGTATTAACTATTCCGTCAGCTTATGCCAGCATCATTTACATACTCAAATTTTAGTAGATTTGTATTTAACTAATTATGCGATAATTATTCATAATTGTTATATCCTACATCGTTTATTTTAATTTTAAGTTAACATTTTACACTAAGGTCCACTTTTGAATGTATCATTGCATAAACTGTGACGTCATATTAATTGAATTCATTTTTGTTCTCAGATGTATTTAAGTTTCAAACGTCACAAACCGGTTGGCTATCGGCTGTTCCGTACTTAGCAATGGCGGTGGTACTGCAAGTGGCTGGTCACATGGCGGATTGGCTGCTGAAAATGGAGATTTTGTCGAGAACCAACATCAGGAAATTGTTCAACTGCGGTGCCTTTCTAGCTCAGGTAACATTGTCCTTCAATATAAACTGATTAATTTAAACGCAATTTAAACATAATAAAAATTTACTATAATAAATAACCTAAACTAAAAATATTAGCTCGTAGTATTCTTAAATGTATTTTGGTTGAATGGAACTGGCTTACAAATAACAATGTTATGTTTTTGCGTACTGTCAAATAAAATCAAATATATTTATTGTTAATACATCAAATTACATATATCAAAGAAGCCCTGTACTGCTAAACTAGGAGTCCCCGTATCTTGGGGAGCAGTGACTCTCCAACCAGTGTTTACATCTATTGTACTTATTATGAAGTATAAATTTTATGTATAAATATATTAACTATAATATTATCGTATATATATTGAGACACGACAGTCATTACTTAAAATCGTTTAAACTTATATCTTAATGAATATAGTTTTATATTTTCAGACGATTTTCATGGTAGCGGCTGCGTATGCTCCCTCGGTGTCGGGCTGTGTCGTATGTCTCACAATTGCCGTCGGACTCGGAGGCTTCGCTTGGTCTGGTTTCAGGTTAATATTATATTCAACTTTGTCATCGAAGTTAATTTGTTTTTATCATATTCAATTGAATTTAACGCAATGTGTAAAGTCTAATAAGTTTTTGTAGACTTTTACGGGCTGGCGGTATATTCGACGCTAAATCTTCGTTGATCCTTTGAAAGATTGTACACTTTATAATTAAAATTTACTGTATTGTACATTTTTAATTTATTACTGTGAGTGAGTTTCGACGAACAGAACTGAATTATAACCAAATTGCAACAAACTGTCAAATTGATTGTAATTTTTGATCAAATTTCAATTTATTTCAATCGTTTGAATATATTCAAATTATATGATGTCTTCTGCGGCTTCGCTCGTGGTATAGGGGTTGTTCGTTAGGTGTTAGGTATAAAAAAATTTTTAGGCTATGTCCTTCGTTGGGGCTCAAACTTGTTTCAGACAAGCAAATTTGGCCGTAAAAGCGTAACATACAGATAGATAAATAAACAGATACGAAAGTAATCGTATTTGTAACATTAGTATAGATGTCGCATGAAACCGCAGCAATAACTTTGCTAATGTGATTTTGTAGTTTGTTTTGAGATTTTTGTTTACAAAGAACTTTCCTAGAAATTTACTTAAATGGGTATTATAGTAATATATAAAATTATAAATATTTGAATACCTATCAGTTCTAATATTTGACACCGATTGAGTTTTGCAGGATTCATAAAAATAACAATTTCCATATTTCACGGATAGATGGCGCTATTTAATTATATTTCAATTATTGTAAAAATTACATAATAATAAAATTACATTTAATATTACTAAGAGAGTCAACGAGGCACCGCAATAAAAAAGTATTTTTAGTCGAAACATATGTGTTAATATACATTTTCAGTGTTAACCACCTGGACATCGCCCCCCCACACGCTAGTGTACTGATGGGACTTTCAAATACTATCGCCACGCTTCCTGGCATTATCAGCCCACCATTAGCCGGTTCCATAGTAACAGATAGGGTAAGCACTATATGAAAACGAAACTATTATCAATGATACTCTTAAGTCTAATCATGCGACATAATTTTATTTATTGATGCATTTCAAAGGGAAAATTCTACTAGCACGAACCTAGGTTTGGTTTTTACAATATTTTTTATTCAAATTTACTACTAAGTGAGTCTTCTTTTGTTTTTTTATGATACGTGCAGGCGGACGAGCAAATGGGCCACCTGTTGGTAAGTGGTCACCACCACCCATAGACTATGGTACGGTAATAAATATGAACTATTTCTTACATAGCCAATGCACCACCAACCTTGGGAACTATGATGTTATGCCTTTTGCCTGTAGTTTCACTGGCTGACTCACTCTTCAAACCGGAACACAAATTTACTGCGCACTGCTATTTGGCGCTAGAATATCGGATGAGTAATATGTGGTACCTACCCAGACGGGCTTGTACAAAGTCCTACCACCAAGTGTAGGTGTATAAGTCAATAGTATAATTAATATAAAATATTCCTGTTTATTAACGTTACTTGTCGAGAAATTATGATTTTTTTTTATATTACTTAAAATAAAACTTATATAATTTTAATTTTTATTAACATTATTGAAAATAAAAATCATATAACACAAAGTTAATTAATAACATCTCTACTTTGTTTTTTTTTATAGTATTTACTTAATAAATAATTTTGAAAGTGCCACTTGATAAGTTTTTTAATAATATTTCAGACGGCCGAACAATGGCGAATCGTATTCTTCATATCCAGCGCAATATATCTGCTGGGTGCAATTATATACGGCGTGTTTTGCTCCGGTAACAAACAGCCGTGGGTTGTGGAAGTTGACAGCGACGCAAGCTTCGATACAGATGGCGCCTCCGTCACAACAGCAAGAGGCTACGATAATAAAGCCATGGATAGAAGTTCCGAAATGTAGAATATAATTTCGTGTGATGAAATTTTAACGTAATGATTTGTGGATCTTTTTTATAGCATAAATTGTATTTAGTGTTAACTGTAAGTTGTTGTGCTCAAATGTAAAGAATCTAGAAATATTTCACAAGCACGTGAGAAGCGAATAATAGAAGTCTAGACTTTTTTTTATTTTAGATCGTTTTTTTTTTATTTCTGACTCAAAATGTATGACAAATATTAATGATGGACTATGATCCTCAAGAGCTCGAAATAAAAGGGTTGAATTATTTAAATGCAAGAATAAATGTATTCCTAGCGTCATAAATGACGCAAACTCGTACGAAAATTCTTTGTATTGTAAACGTCAATGTTAATCTGATATATTATTATTTTTTGTATATTAATATTGATAGTGATTTTTTTGAATAAGACAATTTTTATATTAGATATATTTTATAATTATGACACACAATAGCGCAAACATTTTAAATATCTGATGACGCAATTCGGCACATGTGCGAATGCGATAGCAATATTATTGTATTGTACGCAAATGACAGAGATAAGTAGCAAATGACAGCTACACGTACGAAATTCTTCTCGTTCGGAATATATTTAATGAACCTCAAATTTTGATTTAATATGATTAACTTATATGTAAGATTTGTCAATTGACCTATTTGTCTACATACCTTATTAATTCCAAGGAGTATGCAATTGAAAGAATATTATGAACATAATTATTTCTTACTAATATTGGTCTGGTGCTAAAAGGGCCAAAGTACATTATTGAGTAAAATATAAACCACTGTATGACATTTGCCAAATCATTTTAAAAATAGTAAATTTATTTGTACTAAAACGGCACTTAACGTTAACAACATTACTAATACCAAGAATATTACGCAGAAATATGTTATATGAAACAAAAGACAACTATTATTTTTTTATTACCAAAAGTAAATGTAATTGATACTGGCCATTTTAGCACGAGACCACAGGTAATATGTAAAATTGTATAGTTTGAATTTAAATTTGTTTTTTTGTGATATTTATTATTTTAGCCGTCCTTTACTTTATTATTTATGACATAGTTATTGTGTTGGTGTCATAACAAATATATTTTATCTTGCTATGCTTAAGTAAAAGTGATTTATAGGTAATATTTATAATTTTTAATATTTATTTTAATGTGAAATTAAATTAAAAATATTATAAAGGAATTATTTTAAATTTATTATATATCATAAGGCATACAGCAAAGTGTTTTGTATAATTGAAATTGGTCACTGGATACATCAATTCTATTCGTAAAATATGTTTGCTTTACATAACCCGCTTATAGAGAAAAACTACATAACTATAGTCTATTCCAACCACAAGAGGACAAAAGTCAAATAAACAATATTTGACATCGAATCCACGCGATATCATTGGTCGAGAGCTTGAATAATCTGTGTTATTCAATTTATCACAGATTATTTTTGATCTTATACAATGTTATGTCAATGTCAACTCGAGATACTTGATGACCAAGTATCGCGTAATGTACGAAGTAACAATAATTGTCAACCAATGTGTCTTTAATATATGAACATTTTATTTATTATTATAAATTAAACGCGAGTAAAACCGTGAGGCATGTCTATTTATAAAGTTGCTTGTTATAATCAACGGCATTTTAAGTACTTACAACACCGAAATCGTCCAAGCCCGATGGGTAATTATTTATAAGTGAAATTTTGCTAATATAATATTACATACAAATGGATTATATACAGTTAAATCAATTATTTATATGCAATTCTGTAAATTTATATATGATTATTAATGTTATCGATAAATAAAAACTCTATTTCTTGTCTATGTAAACGCTTATTGTATTTAGTGAGTATTTATATGTGCTGTAATTTTTATCAACTGTGATTATTAAATAAATATATTTGAACTCATACATACTATTAATATTATTGAAAATATATATTAAATTAACAATATGAGAATCTGTAGGTTTCGAACATTCTTTTTTATAAGCTATTCTTTGTTGTTTTTGGAACGAAGTTACTTTTCAGCTTACACTAGAGGGAACTGGTACAAATCTTCATGTGAGCAAAAAGCGTTACGCCTCCTTCGGGTGACCTTTCGCAGTCTTTCTCTATCTCTCTGACTCTTCCTATTTAATATACAGTTTTATTTAATATTACTAAAACTTATTTTGAGTTATTTAATTTTTAATAATAATTTTGTCATTGTCATTTCATTATTCTCATACTTGTAAATTTATTTCATGACTGTTATTTAATACATAATATACGGCGAATTCAACTTCGTTCCAATCGGCTCTCACGGCACGTCTCGTTTTTTTTTTTTTTTACTTAAAATACTTAAAATCTTCAGTAGCTACATAATAAAAGAAAATCGATTGACAAATAAAGTAAATAAAGGTACTAAATTGTTCTGCATTTTGTACCGTAATGCATGAACTGTCAAGAAAAATACTAACATTACATATGGCAAAAATATATTCACAATCGTTTTCATACTGATTGATACGATTTGAATGAAAACTCAATAGCCTCATGGGTCTACTGGTTAAATTATAAAGGCTGATCTCAAAGTCCTAGAACGAACCAATAAAGAGTTCTTTTCAGTCAATATTTTCTAAGCCGCTGACCGGTGCTTGGAATTAGCTAGTATTCTATCCTTGTGCCTCAAATCTATACTAATGTTATGAAGAGGTAAAACTTGTGTTTTTGTATGCAGGTGTGATCACAGGAACTAATGACTCAATTATTAAAAAATCCTGTTTGTTATATGATATAAATTATATTGATCGATACGATAATTTCCTCTATTAATAAACCAACCCGGGGCGGTTTGTTAGTTGCATATAAAGTCAGCGCCTGAACACAACAGTCATGTGGAATGGCTGTCCCATTGTATAACGATTGTGTGGGACCACGGAATGGAATGTGCATATACTTGTGGAATATAATATATTCTATGCAGTTGATTAGTCTTTGAAGATCGCCGCCATGACTGAAATAGGTCAGGAAGGTATCGTGATCTTTAAATCATCAAATGAGTTTCAAATATTATTATTCCAAATTTAAGTACCTAAAATGCGATAAGTATTATAATTCAAATCAGATGTCTACATCGATTATTGGTAATGAGTTCAAACACTGGCGCCATCTATGCTTTACAGATGGTCTTTATTTTGGAACTTTGTCAAAACAAGAATATTTAAATTTAATACAAATTTCAAAAGATTATTTCATTTGAATGATTAATTAAAATTCATATTTATAATAATTAAATGCATATAGAATGTCTGCGTAACATTTGGAAATATTAAAGATATGAAACTTATGCTAAATGATTATTGATGCTTTACAAATTTCAATTATTTACAGGTTTTAGTACAATATTATATATTTAATATAAAGTTTAAAATTAAACAATTAAGGTCGTTGTTTGTTTTACTTATGAAAAGCTGAGGTTCATTAAATAAAGCTAATGAAATATTTTTTTCGAAAAGAAATAAATATCGACAAATATAGTTACATAAACATATCAATTATATTTAGAAACTAATTAGAAAATATTAGTTTTTTTTTAATATTCATTAACTTTCATTAATTTTCCACGTAATTCTTTTTGTAAAAAATAATTTGACTAATCCTAATAGAACGATCTTTACTCAAAGAACTATCTATTTTAATATGGTTTTTTAAATAATTAAATTAATTGATTTTAAAAATCACTAAAGAAGTTCTAATTGAAAAATAAGGGTAATGTTTTTAATGCATATTTGTATAAATTAAAATTACTCCTTTACTAACTTTTAAATTTTTTGACGTCATAACCGCCGGTACATTTGTCGGCAAGTATAAAGAGGTAGGCCGCTTTGAATCGCCGCTCTAGTTCTGTTGTTTGATTATAAGCGAACGTTCGTTGAGATATTTGTGATCAAGTTAATTTGAATTAAATCATGGCTGAACAGAGTAACCAAATGACGTACAAGTTGCTGGAGCTGATGCAGAATACGGGGTATTCCATTGTCCAGCAGAACGGCCAACGGAAATTCGGTCCACCGCCAGATTGGGTTGGCCCGCCTCCACAAAAGGGATGCGAAGTATTTATTGGAAAGCTACCTCGGGAAATTTTTGAAGACGAGCTCGTCCCTCTTTTCTCCCGTGTTGGTCAAATATACGAAATGCGACTAATGATGGACTTTTCGGGATCCAATCGTGGATATGCCTTCGTCACCTATGCCACACGGTCCGAGGCAGCTGCTGCGGTGAGGCAACTTAATGGTTACGAGATTAGACCGCGAAGGCAAATTGGTGTCGTAAAATCTGTGGATAACTGTCGGCTTTTCGTTGGAAACATCCCCAAGACGAAAACTAAGAATGAAGTGATGGAAGAACTTTCGAAGAGGGTCACTGGAATCGTAGACGTGATCTTATATGAATATTGTTTTGATCGTAAACTTAATCGAGGGTTTGCGTTTGTGGAGTTCACATCACATAGGGCTGCTGCGATGGCTAGGCGCGCGTTGGTACCGGGCTGCGTCAAGCTGTGGGATCGGGAAGTTATGGTAGATTGGGCGGAACCTGAACCAGATATTGACGATGATCAGATGAAAAGGGTGAGTATCCATCTCCTACATAGCTTGCGAAATCTAAACTTTTTACTATGTTTCATATTTATGGCTGGTTTGTTTATTTAATTCAACATGCGACTGTTATCATTATCGTAATTGAATACGTAAATATTTATAACTCGTTGTGTTCATTTATTGTTTAGATGGTATTGTAAATAAAGGTGCTTTCTCTGTATTACAGGTTAAAGTGCTTTATGTACGTAATTTTGAAATACGGACTACTCCAGATACAATTCAAAAAGTATTTGAAAACGCAATAAATAATAAAGTTGAACGTGTTAAAAAGATTTATGACTATGCTTTTATTCATTTTTATGAAAGGGAACATGCTGAGCTTGCTATGTCTAAGTTACAAAATGCTGACATCGATGGTAGTAATATTGAGATACGCTGGGCGAAACCTGTTGACCGTGATCTATATCGGATACAAAAGTTAAATAGAGGCAATGCGAAATTTAATAACAGCTTGGATTTGACACAAACACTGTTACTTTATAAACAGCACCTTGAAAAGAAAGAGTATGCCAACAGTCCAAAAGATGAAGGCATTGGATCGGCATGTGCTGGGGAAAGTCCATGCTACTCACCATCTGATTTAAAATCTCCTGCTTACTCGTACTCTGCACTGCAAGTAAATTACACTTTGGCTCCAGCTAAGCTTGAATCAATGTGTAAGAGGTAAGTATTCTTCACAATTAAATTCATACATATCAGTTCTTACTATAAATCAATCATAAACATTAATAATTGATAAATTATTTAATTTTAGATATATGTGGCCACAACCAACATATCATTTCTTGAAGTATGAAGATCCGACTGGAGCAGAATTATGGGTGTGCAATGTAGAGCTGCCGCAAGTTGGACTTCCCTTGCTGACTGTACCACGTCGCATTGGCCCTCTTTCTACGAGGGCTTGCTTCTCAGACCAACAAGCTCATGTAGAAGCAGCCGAAATTGCTCTGCATACACTTAAGGTATTACCAAAGTCAAAGTCTTAAGATTGAATGTTAATAAATAAAATTTAATTGCCAAAAATTATACATTTTGTTTTACAGATGTTAAGAGTAGACCTGATTCAACAATCTACCCCTGCTCAACCTATTTACTCCTCCATGCCACCGATGCAGAGCTGCGTGAGATTGCCTTATGACTATCCTACTATATATCCTCAAACACAGCCAGTTGTGCCAATGCCCACAGTCTGGCGTACAGTTTAAACACAATAACAATTTTCTGTTAACTTTTTAAAGAAAAAATCTGTTCTTTATTGTTGAGCCAAAGAGATATGATTTTTTATAAACATGTTAAGACTTAAGAACTATATTTCTGTTGTGTTAGTTTTAAGCTGGTAATGACAACACTTTGAAACAATATTTCTATTGCGATAGTGTTGTCGTCATTGGCATAGTTTATTCTCTAGTTGTTCAATTGTTTCTTTTTTGTAATTGTTTCATTTTAAATTTGCATTTGTGACTCTTGTTTACTACTCAGACTTTATCCTTAATATTGACTATATAGTATGTAAAGTATTTTGACTAATAGAGTATGAGACAATCATTTTGTTTGTAATAAGACTTAACTATTAAACTAATTAACGTAGCTAGTGACTTATATTTTCTCTTGATATTCTTATTTCAAAATATGATTATTTACTTGTAATATTTGGTGGCATAGTTTACAGAGAAATGTAAAGCCACATTACAGTGCTTCCTTGTGCTTATATTTTAGTATATTCAGAGAGAATGCACTGTATATTAGAGTACAATTTTGTTAAAAAATAAATAATAAATACACATAATTATTAAAATATGCTTTCTTTTTTTAATACCTTTATTTTTAATCTTAATTTCAAAATACACGTTTTAGTTGAAATCTGGCGAATTTGCCAATTCTGGACATAGATTAATTGCCATACATGGTTTGTCGAATTTCTTTCGTAAATAGCCAGACTTACAAACGCATCCTGGTGCACATGCTGCGTTGCTGTCACATTTAAACTTGGCTACTAGTGATAAGCAAGTATCTGGTGGACAGGTTCGTTTACACTCTTGATATTCTTCATGTTCCTCGCACAAAGTATCTTTGAAAGTAAAAAACATTTAAAAAATGGAACCGACGCCATCCGTTTTCAAATAATAGGACTATACTTTCTACTATATAATAAAAAAAATAATAACACCTAGGGTTACTCATCAAATACGTCGCATCTACCCGCGCTTTTTAATTTGACCGCGCATCTCGAAATGCAAGAATGGTCATTCTTGATGCCTATATCCAAATATGGACTTTAATTATTGCAGTTTACGTTAATTTGGGTTGTGTAAAATGCATTTGTCGGTGCTTTAGATTTTAATCTTATGAATAGTGTGTGCATGGCCCTGCCATGATAAAACACGATGTTTAAAAGTGTTTGAAATCAGATGATTGATTGGTTCGAAACTTGTTACTTGATAAAGCACTACTTTAACTGAAATAATGCTAATTACTTAATAATACATTTTATAAACTATAAATGTTGTAACCTGTCTACGGCTCTAGAAGGAAGACGATTTAGGGGGGGAGGGGGGGTCGACCATGTTTTATGTTTTCTTACAAGGACCCCCGTTGTTTAGAGAAGGAAGTTTGGGAAGGAGTTTCGATAGTTCTTACGTAAGATCAAAAAAAATTTGAATTATTGAAAAAATGCGGAAAATCGCGCGATTGCTGAGGTTCGCTCGGATGTGTACTTTTAGAACCTTTGAAATTACAAATAAACACATTTCAAAAGTTGTTACATTGTAAAATAAACAGTGAAATAAACCAAACTTGTATTCATTTTCTTCTTTAGATTCTTACGTTATAAATATTAAACAGCGAGGGAGGGGGTCGGCCAGTTCTTATATTAGGGGGGAGGGGTTCAAAACCTAGCGAAAACAGTCTTACGTAATAAATGAATGGTCCCTATTCGTCCTAAACTTTATCGTGAAGTTATTGTGATTCATCGACAACTATTTATTTAGCATGATTATTAATTATTAAAAAAAAAATTAAGGCACTCAAATCGTACATAGTGCATTTAATAAGTGGTTTTCCAAGGTAATAAATAGGAAGAACAAAGGCGTCGCAACAACAAATAACCCCAGATACATACATAGCTTTTCGGTCATTGAGGTCTGTTATCGACTAAAGGGGAGATGAGTGAAAATCAATTTATTTTTTATTATTAATTACTTACGTAATAATTATATTTAAATGTTTACTCACGACACTTATTGAAAGGAACGCAAACGTTATTTTTATTCCTTGCATAGCCTTCTTTACAATAACACTTTTCGTTACATTTTATGTTTCTAATAGGACAATGTGTTTGGTTTTGCTTATGTAAATCTGCACACACATTATCACAGGCACCGCCACAGCTATAATATTCGTTGGCTTCAGGACATTTATCTAGAAGTAAACATCGTATTAGGGAAGCGTTGATATTAAAGTTAAATTGTATTACTACTTATTATATCACATTTTGATAGTTGCTGTTCAATTTATTATATGTATTATATATATATTATATATATCTGCTTCTAAGGGAACCGAAACAGAAAAAATGGTAAAATCTTTGCTTAAAACAGTATCTCTGCCTAATCATTTTAAACAATAGAAGTACAGTTCGATTGATATTAAACTCTGATTTAATAATTAATATATTTTTATTCGTTAGTTTATTAATATTATTAATACGACATTGGGTTAGTTGGTTAATATTTCTTATATGTAGCGTAAGAGCGTAAAAAAATTGCTATCAAGCGGTCTTAGACCGTTGAAAAATATACATTATACCGTTTTTCTCCAAAATATTAGCGGCTCCCATGATATTCTTGTAAAAATGACTCGATAAGATAATAATTTTTAGTTTATTTTATTCCCAGCAAAACAGACAAATTTATTATTATTATATACAGGTTACATTAAAATAATATAAAATTAAACTCACCACATAATTCACTAGCTATACATTGTCCTATTAAATTTCTATAAAAACCTTTTTTACAGACGCATTTCATTTGACATCTTTTATTATTTAGTAAACAATTAAATTGTATGTCTTTCGTTTTGCAAGTTTTCTCAGGAGGACAATCTCCAACACAGTCAATCATTTCATTTGGGCCGGAACATTGTAAATCTAAAACATTTCATTTTGAGATAGCAACATTTTGTCGAAGACAGGTTATATGTACATTCTGCTGATTGTCAATAATTGTCATTGTCATTTGTCACTGCCAAATGATGTAAATACTAAATAGTTAAATACAAAGATTGCAAATTTGCAAACTACAGAGTTCATTAAACTATACAAAAAAATATAAATGTAAATAGGACATTTTAAAAGAATAATTTTCACTGTTTAATATATTGTAAAGTTTTTAATATTAATAGATAGTTTCAAAATGTGGAGAAGAAACTTTATGCATTTATTAAATTCAATAGAATTAAGGACTTGTAGATATATCTCGTCTGTAAGTACATCCTATACTAGACATTGTTTCTTACTAAATAATAAACAAAAATTCCATCATCAATGGCTGCTTAGTGCAAAAAAACATGAAACGAAAAGTAAGCACGTTAATGACCTAGATATAGTTGATCAAAACACCTTTAGTTATAGAACCCATACCTGTGGAGAGTTGAGATCAAATAATGTCGGACAGAAGGTTTTACTTTGTGGGTGGGTGCAATTTGTGCGTTTATCGAAATTTTTGCTTATCAGAGATTCATACGGACAGACACAATGTATAGTAAATAATTCTGATATTAATATTAGTGATATACCATTAGAAACTATAGTTATGATAAATGGTACAGTAGCAGCAAGGCCGAAAAGTATGTATAACCCTGAAATGGAAACTGGAGAAATTGAGGTTATTATTGACAAAATAGATATCTTAAATGAAGTTGATAAGTTACCATTTAATTTAAGAAATTACCAGAAACCAAAGGAGCAATTAAGACTCCAGTATCGGTATATAGATTTACGATTTCCGCAGATGCAAAGTAACTTAAGGCAACGATCATTATTGTTGCATAACATGAGAAAATTTCTTGTCGAAAAACATAGATTTGTTGAAGTGGAAACACCTACTTTATTTTGTCGGACACCAGGAGGAGCTAGAGAATTTATTGTACCGACTCATTACTCCGGTTTATTCTATTCTTTAGTACAAAGTCCACAACAGTTCAAGCAAATGCTCATGGTTGGTGGTATAGATAGGTATTTCCAAGTTGCTAGATGTTATAGAGATGAAAGTACAAGACCAGACAGACAACCGGAATTCACACAACTTGATATTGAACTGTCATTCACTAATTTAGACTGTATCATTAACATGATCGAGCAATTACTCCAAGAAACATTTTTGGAAGATCTACCAAAATCTCCATTTAAAAGAATAACATACAAAGAAGCCTTAGAAAACTATGGTTCAGACAAGCCAAATTTGACTTATGAATGGAAGTTAAATAATATTAGTCATTTATTGGAACAACATTCTGCAGACCCCAATTTTGGAGCATTTTCTTTAGCATATTCCAGTTCATTAGGTAAGCTCACCACTAAATATAAAGAAACAATAAATTCCTTAAGAAAGAAGTATAATGTAAGAATAATACTCAATGAAAATATATCAAGAGATATCGGCCAAGATATAAATAATCAACTAAAAGGCATCACTGGTGAAGAAAATGACAATATTTTAGCTTTAGGTGATAAGGACAATGCATGCCTATGTTTAGGTGATATACGTGAATTGCTTGCTCCTCTATTAAAATCAAAAAATCTTTTATCATGGAAGGATACCATCGAACCATTGTGGGTGGTAGACTTTCCCCTATTTGTTGAAGGAGAAAATGGTTTACAAACGTGTCATCATCCATTCACAGCTCCACATCCTGAAGATTTGCATTTATTGGATAGTGATCCCCTGAAAGTTAGGTCACTGGCCTATGATATTGTTTTCAATGGTAATGAAGTAGGTGGAGGCTCAGTGAGAATTCATAATGCAGAATTACAGAAAAAAATACTAAACATTTTAAATATAGATTCAAATAATTTGTTACATTTTATTAATGCTTTAAAAAGTGGATGTCCTCCACATGGGGGAATAGCTTTAGGCATAGATAGACTTATGGCTATTGCCTGTAGAGCTGAGTCTATTCGGGACGTTATAGCATTTCCGAAAACTCACGAAGGTAAGGATCCATTGTCAGGTGCACCAAATGAAGTAAATGATGAAGACAAGAAGTATTATTACATAAGAAGTATTGAATAAAAATAGTCATATTTTCATGTGCAAATTGTTTACATATTTTTATATAAGGAAACTTAATATACAATTTCTACATAAAACTAAGTACTTTTTATTTATTTCGTTTTAGTTATATGAAAAATTACGTTTTGAACGTCGACGAAACTGCTATCGAAATTTTGGAAGTAAAATTAAAGTCGAAAGAAGTAGTTAAGTGTAATAGTGTTGTATTATAAATAAAGATATATTAATCATAAACTCTTAGTAGTGTACAATATAGCTGAGTTATTAACAAATCGCATGAAATACGTAAATCTAAGGTTTGTTTATCTTTTTTCCTATTTCCATTGGCATAGGCTATAGAATTTTTTTCTGTATCTCTATCTAAAATTAATTGTTATTATTTTAAGCAGTATGATAAGGTACAAATAAATTTTATTTAATATCAAAATACAGTATTAATATAAATAGGTTAATTGACTTCTATTACAGTTTGAATGCTGATTAAACTAACTTTAAACACTAATTTCATAACATAAGGTAAGTATCAAATAAACTTTTTACCTTTTTATTTTTTTAAAAAGCTTGAGCAATTTTTGTTTTATTTTGCCGTTCTTGTAATTGATAAATATATAATTTAAAAAAAAAAACACCAATGAATTAAAACTTACCAGATTCACACATGCACAGGAAAATAAAATACGAAAAAAACAAAATGAAGGTCTTCATGTTCACAAACTAACAATGAGCCTCCACTGCGTTTGAGATATTATTTATACCCTGTATGACGAGTGCGTGTGAAGAGGGGGATTTCTAGAGCGAGTTTATTATAATTGCGAATATTCATATGTTATAATAGGTTAGATTTGGATAGGTTAGGTTGGAAGTACATTTTTCTAAATTTTATTCGCATTCTCGCTCCCAAAATTCTGGAAAAAAATACTTTATTAGTTCCTGCCATTACAAATATTTTATTCATAGTACACTTTCTTCTATCTCCCGGTTTTGCCTGTTTTTTAGCTATTTTTTACGTTTTTCTTTGTTATTTTATTCATTTCTGTTCCTATCTTTTTTCCGTGTTCGACGCAATTGTGGGGCCCTCTGCCCTGCATCCGTTGACGCTTCAATCTCCCGGATCGGCCTCCCCGTTCGGGAGTTATTGGTGAAAAACCGAAAATTTTCGTTCGCATTTTTCCTTATATTTTTCTGTTTTTTATTTTTAACTCGCTCATTTTTTATCGTATCTTGTTTCGCTCTTTGGCACAATTGTAGGGCCTTCTGCCCTGCATCCGTCAAGGCATCTCACTCCCGGATCGGCGTCTCCGTTCCGGAGTTATTAATTTTTTAAACCAAATCTGTATCGATTATTCGTTAAAAGAATCGGATCGCCCTTGAAAGTCTTCTTAAGCGATTTGAAACTTAAAATAATCGAAGTACATTTTTCTAAATTTTATTCGCATTTTCGCTCCTAAAATTCTGGAAAAAAAATGCTTTATTAGTTCCTGCCATTACAAATATTTTATTCATAGTACACTTTCTTCTATCTCCCGGTTTTGTCTGTTTTTTTAGCTATTTTTTACGTTTTTCTTCGTTATTTTATTCATTTCTGTTCCTATCTTTTTTCCGTGTTCGACGCGATTGTGGGGCCCTCTGCCCTGCATCTGTTGACGCTTCAATCTCCCGGATCGGCCTCTCCGTTCGGGAGTTATTGGTGAAAAAACGAAAATTTTCGCGTCAATTTCAACGAAAAATTTTTTATCGACTTACCTGAGTGCCCGGGCTCTGAGGATCATAAATACTGCCTTAGAGCCACCCTCAGCCACGTACTTCCTGAGGGAAGGGCGTGTTCTGTGCGACGCACTGGAATTCCTCGGTGCAAGGCTTCGGGAGCTGTTCGACGAGTGTCTGTGCAGCGGGCAGTTTCCGAAGCCTTGGAAAGAGGGTAAATTGGTCCTGTTGCCGAAGGAAGGTCGGCCGATGGATTCCCCTTCGGCATACAGGCCAATAGTGCTGCTGAACGAGACGGGCAAACTCTTCGAGAAGGTCCTCGCAGCCCGTCTCGTTCAGCATCTCGAGGAGGTCGGTCC
Source organism: Vanessa tameamea (assembly GCF_037043105.1). Taxonomy (NCBI): domain Eukaryota; kingdom Metazoa; phylum Arthropoda; class Insecta; order Lepidoptera; family Nymphalidae; genus Vanessa; species Vanessa tameamea. The sequence continues at coordinate 2,223,304 of NC_087314.1, read as the reverse complement.
GGGTCTCTCAGAGGCTCAGTACGGGTTCAGGGCGGGCCGGTCGACGGTCGACGCCCTGGACGCCCTGAAGACTCGGACGACAAAAGCGGGGGCCCGGGGGAAAGTCGTCCTGGCGGTGTCGCTCGACGTGGCGAACGCCTTCAACAGTCTCCCTTTCGAGACGATACGGGAGGCACTCCGATACCATGGGGTGCCGACCTATCTGAGGAGGCTGCTGGAGGCGTACTTCCAGAACAGGGAGATTCTCTGGGCGGGGGTCGATGGGAGACTGGTCCGGCGTCGGGTAGGCTGCGGCGTTCCACAGGGTTCGGTTCTCGGCCCAATTCTGTGTAACGTCGGTTTCGACTGGCTCCTGCGAGCTCCCATCCTTCCCGGGATGGGGGTGTTGTGTTACGCTGACGACACCCTCGTCACGGCGACTGGGCGGGACTTTCGGAGGCGGCTCGCCTCGCCGAGGTCGGAACGGCTCTCACCGTGGACCGTATGGGCATGCTGGGCTTGAGGGTCTCCATATCCAAAACGGAGGCCCTCCTCTTCCACGGTCCACGGAAGGGACCCCCACGAGGGGCGAGTATCACCGTCCAGGGGACGGTGATCAAGGTGCAGGCCCAGATGAAGTATCTGGGCCTGATCCTGGACGGACGATGGAGCTTCGGGCAGCACTTTGAACATCTCGGCCCGAGGCTCCTTAACGCCGCCGCCGCCCTCGGTCGCCTCCTTCCGAATGTGGGGGGGCCAGGGTCGCTATGCCGGCGTCTATATTCCGGCGTAGTGAGGTCGATGGCGCTGTACGGTGCCCCGATCTGGGTCCACGCCCTCACCGCTGACAATCGGGCCCTGCTGCGGAAGCCGCAGAGGGTCATAGCGGTGAGAGGCATCAGAGGGTACCGTACGGTGTCGTGGACTGCGGCGACACTTCTCGCGGGCGATCCGCCCTGGGAGCTCCAGGTGGAGGTGCTCGCGGAGGTGTACCGGTTCCGGGTCGAGGCGAGGAACCGCGGCGACCTTCCAGGGTCGGCGGAGGTCGGGCGGATCAGGGCTCTAGCCCAGCAAGCCCTGATCGCCCGATGGCAGGAGGATCTGAGGATCCGTCCCCACTTGAGTCGCTGGGTCGAAAGGATGAAGGGCACACTCACCTTCAGGATGACACAGGTACTTACCGGGCACGGATGCTTCGGTAAGTACCTGCACGGAATAGCGCGGCGGGAGGTGTCACCCTCCTGCCACGAGTGTGGTGCGCCAGTCGACACAGCGCACCACACCCTGAGTGAGTGTGCTGCGTGGGGGCCCCAGAGGCACACCCTGGCGGCGACTATGGGCGGAGACCTCTCGCTGCCGAGCATCGTCAACGAAATGCTCGGTAGCGAGACGTGCTGGTCGGAGATGCGCTCCTTCTGCGAAAACGTGATGTCGCAGAAGGAAGCCGCGGAGCGGGAGCGGGAAAAGGATGCCGCTGCAGACCCGCTCCGCCGAAGATGACCGGAGAGGAGGAAAAAGCGCTACGCGCACCTTCTCCCTCCGCCTCGATAGGCGTCGCAGGGACTAGGGGGGGTCTCAGTACCCCGAGAACCCCCTCTAGGTGTTGGAGGCCCGCATAGGCGGGCCGACCGTCAGGGCGTCACGGTAGCATGCGCAAGCGATCCCGTGGCGTCCGCCGAAAGACGGAGAGGGTACCGCTGGTTTTTTAGTGGGTAAACTCGGCCTCCAGGGCTCCGGGGAGTCCCACACACCCCCCCACCTTCCATCACGTGGGGGAAGAGCGTAAAACGTTTATCAAGCGAGAAAAAAAAAATTATAGGTTAGGTTAGGTAGGTGCTACTGTAGGTGCCTACTTGGGGTACATGTCAGTCACCTCCTCGTGGTGTACCCTGGGCAACGGGGCCGGCTTGAGCTTGCTCGTCGGCCACGGCTAAGACTGGCGGAAGGGATGCCGCGGGGCCGCTCCTGGTACGTCCCTGATCGGCGTCAGGGCGGACCATGTGAGTGGCCTCGTTGGCTGGGAGGGAGTGGGAGGGCTCGCTACTCGAGCCTCCCTGGTGTTTTACACCGGCGGTCAGCGGCGGAGCCTACCATCTTATCCGCCGCAGGGCGTCAGCTTCGTTGACGCCCAGCCTCCAGTGGCGGACTCGGGGGAGTTCGTCACATTCACACGTGGAGGATGAGGGGGAAGGCGCGCACTAGGCGCGCTTTCCATGTATATTCAGCCGCCTTACGGCGGCTGCCGCTGGTGGGGTCGCGGTTGCATGCCCTTGGCGATCCCGTTGCCTCACCACTCGGCGGCATGGTGGAAACCCGAGGATGGTTTTAGTGGGTAGGACAGGGCATTAGCATCAGCGTGCCCTGGCACGGGGCATTAGGCCCCGGTTGAGTCCCACATACCCGTCCCGGTCCCCCGACCGGGCGGCATGCGTAAATGCATTTCCTCCTCGTTAAACAAAAAAAAAAAAAAGGTAGGTGCCTACTTATTTTGTAGTTATACTTTTAAAACTAACTAAAAAAAGATACTGTCTTATTCTATGAGATGGCCCAGTGGTTAGAACGCTTGCATCTTAACTGGTGATTGCGGGATCCAACCCAGGCAAGCAGCACTGAATTTGTATGTATGCATTATTTGTTTATAATTCATATCCTGCTCGGTAGTAAAGGAAAGCATCGTGAGGAAACCTGCATGTGTCTAATTTCAATTAAATTCTGCCACATGTGTATCCACCAACCCGTATTGGAGCAGCGTGGTGGAATTAGTTCCAACCTTCCCCTCCAAGGGAGAAAAGACTAGCTCATTAATGGGACGTTTAAAGGCTGCTATACTTTACTTTTTTATTATTCCATAAGAAACTATAAGTACCATACTTACCTATTAATATAATAAATAAAAATATGGAGTTGCTTTTAATTTTTAATAATTATTAACTTAAAAATTAACTTAAAATTTTAAATATTATTAACAAATCAAAGATTTAGACAAAAAATGTGTTTTACTTGGGGGTAGGGCTTTGTGCAAGCCTGTCTGGGTAGATACTACCCACTCATCAGATATTCTACCGCCAAACAGCAGTACTCAGTATTGTTGTATTCCGGTTTGAAGGGTGACTAAGCCAGTGTAACTACGAGCATAAAGGACATAACATCTTAGTTCCCGAGGTTGGTGGCCCATTGGTGATGTAAGGAATGGTTAATATTTCTTACAGCGCCATTGTCTATGGGCAGTAGTGGCCACTTACCACCAGGTGATCTATTTGCTCGTCCGCCTACAGATATCATAAAAAAAAATGTGACTCAAGAAGTAAAGCCGTTAATTCTGCATCGATCTCATCCTGGTCGTGCAACTATTTTAGTGTATCTACTAGTTGTTGTTTTCTTGTTTTGCACTATTATATTATATTCTGCACACAGTAGACAACTTCATGAAACTTGCTGCCGTAGCCAGATTCTGTCAGAAGACTTCATTTCTATTTGCTAAGAAAAGTGCAACGAACCATGACCAAATTTCAACTCTCACGCTTATAATTATGTAATAAGTATGACCTTCATTTTATTATTAATAATTAGAAATTTTGTAATAACCTAAGAAAAATATTTAACACATTTCGCTCCATGGAATTCAATGTGAACCATTGCGAGCATAATCAAATTCAATGAGCAAATATGTAAACCACGTAACTAACTAGGTACCTAGTATTTTTATTCAATTATATTATACCTACGTATAAATGAAATGAATGTATTGAAAGTTTATATTTGTATTCTATCCATCTATCTATATCCGCATGAAAACACACCAAAATGAAAAGATATAGAAACTAAGTATATAATATAGTGCAATGTATTGAGTCAATACACGATAAGTATCAGGGTATTCCCCGTTTCCGTAGATAACGTCTATGAGCAAATCGGTGATGTTTATTTATAAATGCCACAAATAATAAATTTACACAATATTAATATTTTGTTTTGTTTTTTATGAGACATTCAAAAGTTGTTTTTTTTTGTGGACACAGTACCTAAACACAGGTAGGTGAACTTTTAAATAACATAAGTTTATTTACACTTCTAATAAAATAAGTATAAAAAATTGTACGAAATAAAATAAATATTTTTCGATATTTAAATATTTATACATAAATTTCAAATAAGGAGTCGCAATGAAACCATAGCACCACAGTGGGTCTATTACGGTTATAACATAACAACTGTTGCTATCAAATATTTGTTGTGGATTGATGAATGTTGTAGTCGACAAATCAGTATTATGGAGTATTATAATTTTTTGATTTGATTTGATATCAATCTACCCGCAACAAATATTTGATATCAACAGTTAACTAACCTAACCGTAATAGCACCACAATTCACCAACACTTCATGCATGAAGGAATCTGTATGTGTTGGATCAAAATATTCAGTCTGTGTCACCGACCTGCATTAAATTCCGAACCTTGTCAAAAAATGTATCCTTAGCTCAGAAGATTATTGATAGGTTATGTTTAAGTTTATAATTTTTTTTGTTGTATTATATTACATAGCATTATTGGTGTAGTTGTGGTGGGTATTTCATACTCCTAAGTTTAATTATTTATTATCAGTGAGGCTATCATTAAAATCGAAATAAATTTGTGTTTCATCAATCTGCAATCATGTTTTTTAATACTGCGACTTGAAATTTTCAAGGAAAAAGGAAAAATAACACTGTTTTAAATTCTTATTCAATGTATTTCAGTGTAGTCAACTAAATACCATTAAATAATAAGAGACCAGTCATTAAAGGTCAAGAAATGCAAATGAACCGATAAGGCTTTTAAGGATTTTTGGACGGTGTTGTAGGAGGGGCTTAGAAAAGTTTAATTTGAAATTGTCGACCACGGTTTCCAAAAAACCTTCGAGTGAAGTTATTTATGTTTTGCCTTTATGTCCCGTTGTGATGTAATGAAAGGCAATTGAGTATAGATATATGTATTGTAATACAATTTACAATGTTTAATTGTTACGACGATATTACAGTGCGAAGTTAGAATGGCGACTGGCGACAGAACATATAATAACGTATTAATTGACAATGTAGCATATCGAATATCGACTTGTTTCTAGGTGCCATTATGGACAGTGATTTTTTCTTACATTAATAAAAGATAATACGTAGGCACAATGTGGTTAAAAAGAGAGCTGTTTAGACTCTTGAACATAATATAAAAAATAGATATATATATAAATTTGGCAACAGAGAGTGATTTAAATTAATGAAATTAAAATAATTATATTGTTGTTCGTTAGTTTAAATTTTTGCCCATCGTAATTTTCTAACATATTTTTAAATTCATAAATATAATTTAATTAATCTTTCCTTATAAATATAAATAATACAGAACATATAATTCGTTTTCCTTATACAATAACACGCACTTGAAATAATAAATTATTCTACTATTGTTTTACCTATTCTGTTGTCCTTTACGTTACTACAGTTGGTCGTTGTTACTTGTCACCGTTGCTTTATAAATAAATACTTTGACAAATAACGCTGCAAATCCCGAGGTCCTCGATTAACACCCAGGTAGTTAAATAAATGTTTCTTCCTCTTTTTATCAAGGAATATTCATTAGCAGAGATTCGAAGTAGTGTTTAACCATTAAGCGCTTTAGAAAGCGTGAAGTAGATAAAGCGCTTGACTCTTGAATTTTCTGATCTCCACTTTCATAATTGGATAGGTCATGAAATGTGATATTATCTGAAAGACTATGGACGCTTTCTGAAGTATGGGAACACTGTGAACTGCCAGACTCCAGTCCGTAACTTAAAAAGTTAAAAACAAAATATCTTATAAGCGCACGATCTGGGCCGTTAACCGAGGAACTCAGGGGCCCATGCGGTAGCCACTAGACCATATGCTTATAATATTTAATTCTTTGAAACGTTTTATAGTTTCCAGCGTAGATCATATTATATAATTACTTATGTACACAACTTATTCTATATCAGATGTTCATCCGCCTAACAGCAAGACTCAGTATTTGTTGTGTACCGGTTTTAAGGGAGAGTGAGCCAGTGTAACAACAGACACAAGGGACATAATTATTTAACATCTTAGCTACCAAGGTTAGTGTCGCATTGACAATGCATTATGACTAAGATACTTATTTGTTTAATATGAAAAAAACAGATGTTATTTGACTTACAGAAATGATATCGAAGTGACTTATGAACAATTGAAATTAAATTATTGACATAACGCAAAAAATGTTTTAGTTATATTAAAACATTTATTTTATAAGAATAAGGCAAACTCATTATGTACAGTAAATTATTTTTCTTTTGTTATTACGTTATTTTATTTAAAGATTAATTTAAATAAAAAACGATGCGTCATACATTTTTAGTATCAAATAATAGCCTTCTTCGTGCACACGATTGGATCATAAAAATATACTCTACTTATGTATGTATGATTTTAAGGGTATGTATGATTTTGCCCGAAATATTTTTCAGCATTTACATACTAATAATCTCAAAAGCATAGTCATCTATCTTATATATGTATGTATGTCTGTATGTATATATAGTAAATTCTACCTTTTAAAAATTAAGTTTGGAACTTGAAACCTCCTAAAAAGATGGCCAATTGCACTCATGAACGTTTTCTCACGACGTTTTGTGTCACCTTCAAGCACTTAATGTTATGATTCTGTCTACTGGGCATAAAATCTCGATAAACTTTAAGTAATCCTAATGATACTGACGTTTATTTTTATTATTATATACAAAAACAACAGTTTGCAGTCAAGTGTATGTCGGAGCTGGTCTGTTATAGGCATAGAGTTGTATTACAGATCAGCAGGTCTTCAACTCTTTTGATACAGCTGTAACAACACAGAACTTATGGCAAGTCACGTATGAAAAATGTGTTTTTTTCTTCTTCGTTCGTTCTCCACGATTGTATCATCTCGTCCATATAATGGTTACTCTCCTTCGCCAAACTTTATTTATGCAACGTTGGCTATCCCGGTCCATTATCGGATGTTCCTAAGCCTCGACTTTCTTCTTCTGCCAATGTCTTTCCCTCAATACCATCAAATTGACCATCATGGTGATCTGAAAGAGACTGTATCGAACATCTCTAAGGACATAACCCATATAACTAATCTATCTGTAATTAATGGTCAAAATGAAGTCGTAAATGATAATGACATTCTATTAGTTAAAAAATCAGTTTGTCTGTTCGAAAGACGAAATGTATGATTAGCGTCAGATCATTTTATGAGATAAACGTACGAGCACATAGACAATGAGCGTGTGTTGTGATAATAATCTTTAAAATAACATAAATATGAAATAAAATATCAAGTTTTAGAAAAAATATTTATTGAAGCTTACACTTTTAACAACCAGATTGATTTTGAGCTGAAAATAGAAATAGAATAAATTATTATAATATGTACATTAATATTTAATTTTGTTGTTTCGACTCCACTGTGGATATCGGGAATTAATCGATAAAGTAACTAACGTGAAACCTATATTAATTTACTATTGTTAGTGTTTCTATTTAGTGTAAATTGATAATAGGTACTCATCGATAAATTCTCGCTTACTTTAGGTAGGTTAGGTTAGTTGTAGGGCGATAGGCGTGATGACTTGCACCGACTTGCGACTTTAAGTTTCAAATTATGCTTGGTAGCAGTCCGTCTGGGTAGGTAGCCCCCACTCATCAGATATTCTCACGCAAACAGCAATATCGTTGTGTTCCGATGGGAAGGGTGAGAGACCCAATGTAACTGCAGGCGCAATGGACATTATATCATAGCTCCCTAGGTTGGTGGCGCATTGGTGTGATGTAAGGAATTATTAATCTAGGCAGTTAGCACTTACTATCCTACCTATTACTAATATATGGAACGTTTTTCGAACCATTATATAAGTAATAGTGTTTTATTAATCACCATCATGCTGGCAAGTGTCTCATTAATCAATTGCAGAGATAAGTTATTAAGAAATTGTCGTTTTCGGTTTGTATATACTAACATTTTTTATCCCCAGTGACCACTCGCAACGGAGATTAGTTATCTGTACGGGGCAAATGTGTGAGCAGGCAAGACAAGCACTCTCTGTTCCGTCACTGGAACGGGACAGGAATATCCGACAAGAACGGAAACAGTTTAGGCTCAGGATCACTGGCTTTACGTGTTTTCCCGAGCACGGGATTGTGAACACTGTCAACTTCTAGACTCCGTACTGCTGCTGAAGTTTTATCGTCAGGAATACCCAATGACATTTTTAATGGTTCAACCCGATATTCATAAAGTTAAAACTAGGCACTACACGAAAGAGACAGTCGATCTGTAATGGCAGTTGAATTATAGAATACTTACTGCATTCTTCGTAGGTAACGCATTTATTTGCGTCATTCCTCCAATAAAAGTCGATACAACGACATTTTGGGTCACATATTACTGTTATCCCTATTCTACCTATCTGCCTGCAGCGTTTTCCACTTGGCGCGGCATTAGCACATGATTCTGAACAGATGGGGCATGTATCGTAGATTTCATTCTCGCCGCACGGAATTGGAGCTGAAAATTTTAATAAAGAAAACTTTAAGTGACTTAAAATGTTAGAATTCTTATATCTATAAGATTTTTTACCCTATTTTTGTTTTAATTTGAAGGGCGTTTGAGCTAGTATAACGAGGCATGATGTCTATGGACGTACGTGACTTAACATACAATTTGTCTTTTGTCTAATTTAAAAAAAATATATACTAAAATTGTTTTAGCTACAAAAGCCAGTCTATTTGTACAGTACGTTAAACATGCGTATTGACACATTGTGGTTGTTTTTCGTGGTATACAGTACAGTATTTTGTTCAAGTGCAAGTTTTTATTTATACATAACTAGTTGTCGCTCGCGGCTTCGCTTGTTTTAGGGGATGGCCGTCAGGTTTTAGATATATGACTTATATTCTTCCTTGGACTTCAATCCTAAAATTTCATCAAATTAAGTTTGCAGTTTAAGCCGTGAAACTAATGTTCCTTTCGAATTTATAATATTAGTATAGGTATACTTACGACAATCTCTAGTAGATATACAAGTTCCATTTGCAACTCTTCGAGAATTAAAACTGCATTTACAGGGCGCACAGGGATCGCGATAATGTGTGCACTGATCTTCAGCACCAGGGCAGTAGTCGGACACACAGTCTGGGGTTTGCTTCAGGACTTCATTAGTACCACACTCGTCATCAGCTAAAAACATTTTTATGACTTGTAACATATAATGTTTATAGCTATTTATATGATATCGTGATGCTCTAGTGGTTGAAATACCTGACTCTTAACCAGCGATTTTTTCCATTAACTTATTCAATCGAAATCAAAATATATATTTTTCAAGTAGGCTCTTACATGCAATTAATGTTTTTGGTTTTTTATTTTTTATCAAATATATTACATTAATAAAGTATTCGCTTCAAATAACTAAATTATGAAGTTGTTTTAAGATCAAACAATTGTTTTCAACGCGTGTGTGAAACAGACTTTATTCAGAAAAATCATGTGCACGTGTGTATATAACTGATCACGGAAGGTGGCGCTTCGATCGGAAATTAAATTCCAATTTTATTCCTCCCGGACGAAGTCAGGACAGGTATCTAATTGTACTTACCTATATTATACACGTAAGTAAATTGATGCAATTATAAATATATGTTATGAATTTCAAATATTTATCAACTCATAATTTAGTCCAATAAAATAAATTAATAAAAAAAAAAAAAACTCAGCACGCAATTATTTTACCTACAGGTAAGTTTAATAATTAATTTTAATTACCTGTTGCAAAATGAATAAGGAAAACAAACACCAAATTAATGATAAAACACGACATATTGCCTCAACAAGTCGACTTATAATGATATGTCTTTTCTCTTTTAGTAAATTTATGTACAAGTGGTACTATTGTCTCCGCACCTTACGTATTGTGCTTCTGTATTTAAAGTCTATATACTAGTGACACGCCCCAGCTTCGCACGGATACATTGCGTATTAATAAAAAAAATGACGATTGGTTATCAAAAAATATTAATTTGATAAAAAAGCATTATTCTTAATCCAATTAAATACATTGTGGATTTCATGTATATCAATATAGGCCTTTACAGCATGTAATTGAAATGAATATTTTCGAAGATATTACAGATTTAAAATGCAGGCACATAGCGATTTGTATGGTCTAATGACAAAAAAACTGTGAACGTTGTATATAAAGGCAATCTGTAGTATATTTAATTTTGTGTCAGCATTGCACCCGTGCGAAGCAAGGCGGGTTGCTAGTAAACTATAAACTGATTACTACTGCAGAGTCCAGCGGCAGAGACTCTACTCTACCGTATCCTTCTGGCGTACTAATCAAATACAATTTAAACATAAACAATTTAATTACTTTTGACTAGGTAATGTTATATATTCCTACCAGCATACAAACTTTACTAGTTTCTCGCTCTTTCGATTAGTGCAAATCAAAATGTGTTTTTTTGAAAAAGAAAGCAGAGTTACGGACAGAAGCAGAACGCGATATTGTTTCCTATGATATATAGATATAGATAAGTTACAAGAGACACAACAAATGAAAATATCCAACACGTTTTAATGTGAAACATTTATGAAAAGTTCCGCAGTGTATATCGATTCTTTGTTTGTATATGAAACAGTTATTGTAAAACTAATAAAACGAAACGTCTTTTGTTTTATTTTATTAGCGACGGCTGGGTAGGTAACATCTACTCATCATATATTCTAACGCCAAGCAACAATACTTATAATTGTGTGTGTTATGATTTGAAGGGTGATTGAGCCAGTGTTACTACAGGCACAAGGGACAAGACGTTTTAGTTCCCAATGTTGGTAACGCATTGGTGGTGTAATGTAATGGTTAAAAAAATTATGGCGTCAATGTCTATCGGCTGTGGTTACCACCTACCAGGGGGCGATTATTACACCCGCCTACATTAGTCATAAAAAATATTTATTTTAAAAAATATAATAATAAAGTCAATTAAAGCGTTACTTGCGCTGTAAGATATATAAAAAAATCATTATGATTTTATATTAAAAAAAGAAAACAAATGTGCTTTTTATGTATTTTATTATGATTTTCTCGCTTAACGTACGCTATTATATAGTTACGGTAGGAAGCATAGAAAATACTTATCATTACCTACATATTACATAACAAAGTCCCACTGCCAAAGCTACCGAACGGATTTTCATATGGTTTTCACCGAAAGTCACGCGAAAAGTTTAGTTGGATAATTTATTAAGAATTCCGTTCGGTAGTTTATGAGTTAGCCGCGTGCAGATAGGCCGAAGCGGCGTGATCATGGTTCTATATATATAGCGACAATCTTTGGTAGACAATACAATATATACTTTATAATTAGGTATTATTCCGATGTGACGTAATCAAATCCTTGCGCCGTTGACGTTTCGTCTAATACGGCTTGGTCTTGGACGTTGGCGCTAATGATGTTGGCTGTGGAATAGAGAAAAATATATCATGAATTTCATATTAGGCTTGTCAAGTAATCCCTGCCTGTCTGCCTGTAAATGTCCTACTGCTGGGCTCAGGTCCCATTTTATGTAGAAGGTTTATGGGCACGCTGATCCAATGCGGGTTGGCGAGTAGCAGATTTTATCGAACGATTCAATTTCCTGATGATGCTTCCGTGTAGGTTTATAAAGAGTATATTTAGGTAAAGCTCAAATTGAGATGGCCCAGTGGTTGGAACAGGTGAAGCTTACTCGTTAATTGCGGTAACAAACCCAAGTAAGCACTACTGAATTTTTATGTGCTTAATTTGAGTTTACAATTCATCTCGTGCTCGACGGTGAAGGAAAACACCGTGAGGAAACCTGCATCGGTTAAGATGTACGCGTTCTAACCATTGGGCAAACTCGGCTCTTTCAAAGACAAGTGCACACTTTATTCCTTCCCCTACTGTTTTAAGGTCATGGGATAGGAATTCCGACACGACCGGTAGGAGTTTAAGCGCATGACTAATGGATTTACTTGTTTTCCGAGGTCTTAACATATAAGTACTTACGGCACTCCGTATAAGGGACACAAACTCCATCTTTCCTCCAGTAATTTCTGATACATTTGCAAGAGGGGCTGCAATTTATGACAATGAGCAGGAAAAAAGGGCATTCCCCAGAAGGTGATGCGTCGTCACAATTGTCAGAAGGACAATAGAAAGGGCACGGATTGAACTCTTCATTGACGCGGGAACACTCAAATGGAGCTGAAAAGAGCAAGCGGTCAAAAATTTAGTAAAAATATTTAATATTAATATGATCTAACATTCTTTATATTGTAACTCTCAATTTGACCAAATTGATCGGGTTTTCAAATTTTGAGTAAATTAAAAAGAACTACATAGTAGCTTTAGTATGTATACATACATATACATATTTTAAAAGACAGTTGTCGAAGTTTCTTTGTCTGTATATTATGTATCAAAAGAAACAACGAAACACACACACAGAAACATTTAATATTTAACTCAAAAATTAAGTGTTTAAGCCGTATACTATAAAGAAACAACGCTTTTCCTTACGCGACGGTTTCGCGACTAAGCCGCGTAAAAGAACTTCGTTCCAATCTATTTTACATATAATAAAATTGGAGTGTCTGTTTGTAATATTAAAATAACCGCTTTTTACGAAATGCATATGTAAATAAAAAAAATTTCAAACGCGCACTAAGTCGCGGGCACAGCTGATACAGATACAGTGATATAATATATTATTTCAGTTCCCCGTATAGCGTCACCAGTAGGAAGACTTAGTTCTAAGACTCAGCCGAAAAAAAAGCTACTTTGTCCGACTAATTTTGTAAGATTAATTAATTTTCGCTTCGTCTAAATAAATTTGAAACTCAACCCGTATGATTATAATAACGTTGATATACAAAGAACAATTTTAATGAAAACAGGACAATTGAAATAGATATTATAACCTTGTTTAATCATGTTTTTAGGTTGTGGTTGTTACTTACGACATTCTGTAGTGGGTATGCACGTGCCGTTTTCAGCTCTACGATAGTTGAAGCCACACTTGCAAACTGGTGGTGGACAAACTTCAGGTTTAGGACATGGTGTTCTATCCTGGAACTCGTGCTTGGGACAATGGTCGTAAGCGCAATCTAAAGGACATTCATCTATTATCTCGTTGATGCCGCATGAAAGTGTCCCTGTAACAAGATAAGCCTTATTTAAAATCAAGAAATTTAATGTCACTGATTAGAACACGTGAATCTTAGCCGACGATTGGACGTTTCAATTTGAACTTTTATTTTGAAAATTTGAAAAATTCAGATATTCTTCACAAAGCGTAATATATATTTTTTAACATTAATTAATCAACAACATTGCATTTATTGAACATGATCTAAAAATAAATAAAACATTAACTTTGAAGTTTTCAATAAAAAAGGTATTATGTGTAGTTTCATTAGCAAGGTGGAGGAGTTGTTAGTATCCTAGGTCATAATTGAAGGCCCTCAAGCGCTGTTTGACTAGTATTATATATCCAGTGCAAATAGCTAGTCTTTGTAGATAATGGTTAGCAAGAAATCGTCGTAATCATCATCAGCATCATTATTATCATCAAAAGCGTCATCATAATCATCATCTTCATCGTCATCATCACCGTTACCTAGATCATCATCGAAATCGTCGTCATTAGCATCATCGCCATCGCAATAATCATCGTCATCATGATCATCACCGAAATCGTCATCATAATCATTATAGTTATCGTCATCGTCATCATCATCACTGACCGGTTAATCGGTAGAATCAATATTCCACACAGATGTTAGCCTTTTATTCTTCTATGAGCCTACTTGACATTAAACTAGTGGTACAGCTTTGTACAGGCCTTTATGTAAGTGTGAATACAAACACAAGCGAAGTAACTCAGTTCTTAATGTTGTCCGCGCAATGTATTTATAAAGAATGGATAATATTTCTCACAGCGCCATTGTCTATGAGAGGTGGTGACCACGTATTAGAAAATAGCCCATTTTCCAGTCCGCCTAATTATTACAAATAATGATTTATTAAACTTTAAACTTAGATAAATTTTATTTACCTAGATTTTAAATTTAATATAAAAATAGGTAATACAAAATATATTTGATTTGGCTGGACTATATTTCCTAATAAAAGACACTTATTTTGATCGGAAATAATTCACCGGTCGATCAAATGCTATTTGTAAAAACCCATCATACAACATGTATTAGGGAAATACCACAAACGATACACCGTTTAAGAAAAAAAAAAATACAGGATAGAATACACGAGTGACCACGCGATAAATAATGGTCAGCGGCGGGGTATGACTAAAATTTACGTGTGTACAAGATTAATTATGCGAAGGCCTCTAATGATGCATTGTTGCAACAATTTTTTATTCAGTTGTCAAAAAAGATTTGTGATAAATTGTTATTCGTTAATATTTCAATGTTTTCACTTTAATATGGGTAAATAACTTATGATTTCACGCATTTGTATAATGCAAGTCTATTGATTTACTTGGCGCATGCTAGCGTTATATTTTTGTCCCACATTTCCAACAACCATCGTCAGTCAATTTACAAAATACTTAATAAATATGTCATCTAAATCATCCTTATGGAATACTCTGTCCATTGGTGTAATCCGTCTTAAAATCCCATCGTTAATTTTATCGCGTTTAGACAGACAAACCGACGCGGCGGGAGGATTTTGTTTTACGATTTGTCCGATATTATATTTGTTAACATAATATCGGACAAATTCGCATATATTCGTAAATAAATAAAGACATATTATGTCATCGATAAGAGACAAGACAATTTATTAATATAATGATTGTATTCAAAATAGATTGTCATACCCTACTTTATATTAGTGCTTGGATCGCAATTTTATTCTATAAGCTAATAAAACAATTCTTAAAAATAAAAAAAAAAAACGTGATTGTCTTCGATGAATTAATAAATTGGGTTTCCCAATAATATTTAAGAAAAATTTACCCATAGCGTAAGATAGTATGATATTGTATAAGATTATTTTAATGAAGCTACAGATATGTGCCAGTTAGTTATCATCATTACTGAAGAACTAATTACACCTCGTTTCTGACTTCGCAAAGTTAGTATATCCTTCCTGGGACACGGTATTCGTTTCTATAATAAGATTCCACAGTTATTTTTAACATGGCCTATTAAAAAATTTGAAGTCCATGTCAAAAACATTGATATATAAGACATATTATTCAATACAAGATTATATTATAGGTAAAAAAGCATGGACCTAGTATTCGTTGATTTCTGGGCAGGATATATAAGTTTAATACTTTACTGACATAGTCTGTAATTAAAATGGGCGAAAACAGCAAATACTCAGTTGCTTGCCGGATCTTCTCGGTAGAAACTACTTTCCGAACCGGTGATAGTTTTACATTTAACTCTACCCTGACATGACGATTCAAAAACGCTTTTATGAGCCTACTTGAGTAAAGAATATTTTGATTTTAATTTTGATACTGTCATTGCCAGGAGCACAAAAATAGGATCGAAGATACGTCCCTTGTACTTGGAATTACACTGAGTCAATGTAACACACTCTAAAGAATCACAGTAATATGTATGGAATAAAGTAGAATAATTGCTGAATGAGTAGTTTACATCTGCATTGCACAAAGTCCTACTTCCGGTAGAAGTAAATTCGGTATAGGACTGTGTGAAAACTATATTAATTTGATACATTGTCAGTCTACCAACACTTAATAGTTAATTGTCTTCATTAGACAATCTATGACAATCTACCAACAGGTAATAGTTGGACAACCCAGGAGTATTCATGAAATTTTGGGAGCCTGGACCAGATTTGCTTAACAACATTTTAAATAGTTATACCTACAAATTTAGACATATATTGTATATGTTTAAGTTTGTAGATAGTATATATGTATAGTATTATGAAAAAATGAAAAACAAAAAAATTTTTTTGGTTTTCATTTTTGTTTATCACTTACTTTTCACTTTAAATATATTATTTATATTAAGGATAATAAATACTTCTAGAACTTAGAATGAAACATGAAAATGAAAAAAATACGAGATAGATCCTACGCAACAAAATAGTAATCTTTCTTAACAAAACATTATAAATACATTTTTAAACTACCTAATAGAGATATCATTTCTAATAATAATAAGTGTTTACAATAAAATATTAGGTAGTATACTACCTACAAACTTACCTGAGGACAAATTAACTAAAACTGATAACAGCACGGCAGTGGTCGTCAAACACGTCATTTCGCGAGTTAGTTACAATTCTAAGTGATTGGTGGATGTTGGACTACAAATTATCACATTTTCGCACGAGTTACGATTTTTATACTTAAATTTATATGATATACTTTGAATTCGTACAACTAACGCCATCTGTGTTTGATGCTCAAAACTTGATTGTAATTTTGGTAATAAATATATATTATTGTAATAGTTATTTGGTTTTACGATAGATGGCACGGCACTTTAAAAAAATAAATAAAATTTATAAAGTGTATTAGAATCAGGGCCGGATCTACCATATGGCTTTTTGGGCTTCAGCCCAGGGCCCCGTGGATTCAAGGGGGCACTATTTATTTTATTTAGGAACACCAACAGTACACATATGCAACATTTATATTAAATATACAGTCAAAAGTATCAGGTCTTCATATGTACACCAATTACAGGTATTCACAACATTGTCTGAGAAGTTTTATAACAACAATAACACCTTAATCTAAATTAAATTACTACTAAAAAAAAAAACAACATTATATATATATAAAGTTATGTAAACAACTACACATAAAATTAAAAGTGAAACAGTTACAATTTTAGAGAGTAATATTTATGCAGAGTATGTTTGAATTTTGAAAATGAATCATGAAACATGTCCAAATCTGTTATCTCTTTATTTAAGAAGTTGTATAAGTTGCACATCCTAACAAGTGGAGAATGCGCACCTAGATTTGTACGAACTCTTGGATGGTAAAAAATTTTAGTAATGCGTTGACGAGGAATTTTATTAGGTACTGAAATAGAAAGCTGATAGTAGATGGCTGCTATCAATGTTGCTATCAATGTTGCCATTTATGATATTGAACATAATGATTAAATCATGAATTGAACGTCGAGCATGCAGGTTCTTCATGCCAAAATGAATTAAACGTTGTTCGTACGGGCATCTGAATGATATTTTATGAGAATGAAAAGCTAAGTAACGAGTAAACGCTCGCTGGACTCGTTCGATGCGCTGACTGTGTATACTATAAGTTGGATTCCATATCGATGAAGCATATTCTAACCGACTGCGTACTAATGCGTTAAACAATGTAATTTTGGTGTGGGGATTTTTAAACATCTTTGTATTGCGTCTTAAAAACCCTAGCATTTGAAAAGATTTTTTAGTTATATGGTCTACATGGGACACAAATGTCAGTTTTTTATCAATTGTAACACCTAAATCGCGAATTTCGTTGACTTTTATAAGAGAAATTCCATTAATTTAGAAGATAAATAAGTTATTAACGTTAGTACAATATGAATTTTAATTGTCAGGACCGGACCGTAAGTTTAGGGGACCTAAGACATATCTGAACGTAGACTTGAATTAAATTAATTGAATGGGTTTGATTAATTACTGGACTCGCAGGGCTGTAAACCATACGATCTGTTTAATTTAATAAAATTATGGATTATTTCGCATTATTGTCTATTTTGACTTTGACTTAACTTAGCTGGGGCACCCTTGAATTCACGGGGCCCTGGGCTGAAGCCCAAAAAGCCATATGGTAGATCCGGCCCTGTTAATTGTTATTAACGTTAACTGTGTTTTTTCGACTCTTTTATTTAACCTTTTATTTATGTATATATGTATATTGTCCAAAAGGTAGGTATAGATAGTTCATCATTCATCGTCATTTGGTGTGGACATCAAATAATATTAAATAGATTATATTTAATAAGTCTATTTGAATAAAAATCACATAATTGTCATGATTGAAAATACCTATAATTAGTTAAAGACAGATTAAATAATTAAACTTAACATGAAAACCAATAGATTTAATTTTACTTTGACTCCTGTAATATCTTATTTACATTATTGAAGTTTTTCTTGAAGCAAACTGTTGAAATATACCTTAAACAGCGTCCAGGGCTCATTTCCTATTTCAATTTTGATCCAGTGAGGAAAACGAGATATAAGGCGTAATCAATTTTGCCTACAAATAGCTTCGCAACCTATCGTTCAGAAATTTTCTGTAGATTTTTCCTTTGGACAAGATGGATATCCGTTTTGAAGTATTTCTTTTCTTGTCATGTATAATTATTGATACATGTTATATACATATAATTTATAGTATTATGTCAACATTACTTAAGACATATTTTGTTTTAACATTTGCATTATTTCTTTAATAAACAGTAAGGATTTATCGTATTCATTTTGATATGAAATATCTTGCGGCTCGAGGGTTAGTTCAAGTTGTATGCCGTGACGGTACGCGGCATGTCGCTTTCTCGTACCGTCACGTTCCCCCTCTCCACATCATATTTATTTGCCTTTGTGTGTGACTGTAGAGTATAATTCGTTGTTATTGTTATCCGACCGCCTTGTCTGTCTCGTCGCTAGATATGAAGCCGCAGATCCCGAAGTTCTGGATTCAAACCCAAAGTCGTGCCGTTAAAAAAATATTGGATTTTTCTATCGAAAAATTTTCAGTTACAGCCCGGATTCTGTTGGTAGTGTATACAATCGCGTGCGCCGGAGAGCACGTAAAGCCATTTCCAGTCGTATCGGATTAAGATTAAGATTAGTCGCCATGACTGAAATCGGTCACAACGATATCATTATCATATATTATTATAGGTAATACGAAAATAGACTTAAACATGGACTTGGATGTATATAGAGAAGGGGACGACCAAAGAAACAATGGATGGATTGTGTGAAAGACGATATGACTGGAAAGAATGTTACTTGTGAGATGACGTCAGACAGAGAAGTATGGAAGGAGAAGACATGCTGCGCCGACCCCAAAATAAAATTGGGATAAGGGCAGGAGGATGATGAAAATTATTGTATGAATGAAACCATGTTATGATTTATTTTACTCCATATAATTTTATTTATTTAATTTTAAATTATTTCAATGACTTACGCAACGGCCACTCTTTAACAATAAAATACAAAAATATAATAGATAAAAAAAAACCTATAACTATTTTGTTGCATACGAAAGGTAAAATATTCGTTTTAGATATGATCTTACAAGTACATTTGTTATATTATATATTTATTACAAATCGGCGAGGAGTAAATATTACATTGTCTAGAACCTTGTAGAACCACACGTGACTTTGATCGAAATTATATTCGTCGAAATAAAAGTAAGCCAAGGCGATGCGTAAACATTTTTCTCATATTTAAGGCTAAAGCGTATATCGTTATAAAGTAAAGTCTTGTATGTGAAAAAGATGCCTCCTTAAAAAATAAATATAAAATAGACAATTAAAAGATTAAAGTATCTATCGCCCTAAAAACACACAAAACCAACTCGGAATGGGTATGAATCACGTATATTTTCTATTAATACTAGCAACCAACAGTTGATAATAACTCCGAAAATATATCACTTTAAATTAACTATTACGAAACCTTGAAAAGACACAAATTTCTTTCCAATAAATCTTTATCGCTGAAAGTCGTGTCCTCGGAAATGTGGACTGTTTCTATTTTATTTGGTCTAAGTATCGTTTCAGGGCATTTGCTACAGTGAGATCAGTAAGACAAATACCAACGGCTAGGTGATCTGCCGAGATGTCTATTTCCCTCTAGCTCCAGCTTGCTTGCCAGTTTGCCAAGCTTGTCTGGACTATGTGAATACCGATATCTAGCCAACCAACTACCGAAATATCCAAGGTTCCATTTTTTGGTTAAAAGTCGTAGAGAGTCATATGTAATTTTAGTTAGAGTCAAAGGTCTAATGTTTTAGGAGTTGGACTTGCGTTACGATTCTATCCAACATATTAATTAAATATAATTGATAAAACATAACATTTCCGATGTTTTTAATCTTACGCGAGGGTATACACTATTTTATTACAAAATATTTAAACCAAGTCGTAGAGTCGAAATAATGTAGGTCATGTGTCCACAACAAAAACCTTATATAAAGAATTGTGTTGAGTGAATTATATAATTAAAAACTAAGTAAATTTGTCAGTTTGTCATTTTAAGTTGACGTTTTGTCATGACAATTAATTAAATTAATGTTTTTTTTGTTTTATACATAATTATATTATAGATACTAGTTGTAGCCCGCAGCATTACAATAAAGTAGTATATAGGTACTAAAATTATCTAGAGATCAAGATTTATACAATAAAAGCGGAGGGTATAAATATACTTGGGTAGGTACCACCCACTACTTGGTGGTAGGGCTTTGTGCAAATCCGTCTGGGTAGGTACCACCCACTCATCAGATATTCTGCCGCCAAGCAGCTTATGATACAATACTATATTGTTGTGTTCCGGTTTGAAGGGTAAGTGAGCCAATGTAACTACAGGTATGAGGGACATAACATTTTAGTTCCCAAGGTTGGTGGTGCATTGGTGGAATAAGGGATGGTTAATATTTCTAACAGCGCCAATGTCTATGGGCAGTGGTGACAACTTATATTATTATATATATTACATATTATATATATATTTCTCTTCATGAAAACAATATATATGTGCCAATTTTCCGAAGAATGTAAGTACTTGTATGAAACAAGCCCGTAATTTAGTCTCGACCGATCTGTTTTATCCGTATCTTTTCCATCGCACGTGACATTGGTAAAATAATCCATGCCTAAGTAAGTAGGCAACAGGTAGCCCAACTGAAACTCATAAAAAACCATTTGTCAATTTTCATCGTGATCGGTCAATGGCGACGTCTATTGATCATAGTCGATTAGGCCGTAATAAACATTGAAAATCTGAGTAAGCCATTCATCATCATGGATGCGCGTGTTTCCAAATTTGAGTTAAACATAAATAATTATGAATTTCCATGTTTTCCAAATTTGAAAATTTGTGTTTAACATATAATTATAAATTTGCCTGTTTCCAATTTATTTAAATTATGGACATTTAAGCTCTATTTTTTTCATTTGGTGGTTTGGAAACAAAAGATGAGAGAATTGGCTAACAGAGGACATAATGGTACTGTAGAGGTATTCTGTAACAAGAAACTCGAATCTTACTGCAGAAAACGAGCGTGAAATGTGAGAATGCTATATGTGACATCAAAATGGCGTATCACTGCGAGTCGGTTGTCAAAATTTGCCGTAAATTAACTTCGTATCTCACTCGTGAAATGTTGACTTACGATGACACGTCATTTTCTCACAAGTGTCCTTTAAATTGTATAATTATTTTACGCTAGTGTCTTGCGGTTAATTTCGAGTTTCTTTTTATATAATGATTATACTGAACTGAATTGTCTTCGTATTTACATAAATATCGAATATCGATTGCATAAAGTTGCCAAATTAATTGTAACAAAACAATTGAAATATTAAAACATCCCGCGTAATTACGTATGACTGACGTAAGACATATACAAATTAAAGACATTTAAATACGTAAATTATATTATACGGTAACTACAATGTGTAATACAGTAATAAATTTAATATATAAGTACTCATGGGCATCCTCGTCTTAAGCGCAACAATGGCTGCAACCAGTTTTCTAGAGGCGTTCAAAATGCGACGCCCGGGATAAGACGGACTTGTCTTTGGGACGTGGAAGACCAGAGCCTCATTCTGTGAGATCGTCATGGTCGTCGTGGCATCGTCGTATTTGGGTAGTTTTTAAGGGTAGGCCGATATTCGGTCAGCGGTATTCTTTGTAATGAAATTAGATACTAATCAAAACATTGTTTTGTTAAATATATTTTTGAAAAACTTCGCGTTTATTTGCTATCGGTATCACAATTTACATGACAATTAAAACAATATTGGAAGTCTGTGTACACATTACTTGAAATAATTTGATTTTAATTATCATAAGTATAGCGACAGTCTACATCAAACATAATAAAAGCTAATTTCTGTTATTAACTAAACTTGTCCAAACAATTGGTACAATGTTGTGCGGTTGTTGGTAATTTCTGAAAATATGCAAAACATGTAGACATACAGAAATTGTTTCTGAAATACAGTTTAAATTTAGTGTAAAATATACAAAGCTTTTCATATGAGGAATTTCGTAAGAACGAAGTTAAACTCACCGCAGAACACGACGGTTAAACGGCAGAAGGTGATATGTGACATTGATTACCATTATTGATTTAATATACGCATTGGAATATCGTATCACTGTATGTTAGTTTTCAAAATTACCTGAATTTTGTATAACATGGCTGGACGGGCTAATTGATTGTAAGTGGTCGCCACTGTCCGTCTACATTAGCGCCGTAATGAATTTTAACCTTTCAAACCGGGACACAACAGTACTAAATATTGCGGCTTGCCGTTAGAATATATGATGTGTGGGTGGTACCTACCCATAACACCCAAAGCACTAAATATCTGTCATCTTAAGCTATTACTGAAATGTTAATAAATAAAATCCATTTGTATTTACTTTGAGTTGATTTTATTTTTTATGATGCAAGCTTAAACCCAAAGGCAGAACAAAGGCTACTTTTTATACCTAACACATATTGACCAACCACTAGTACTTAAATGTGTTTTTGTTCATAGCCCCAAATTCAGTTCTGTGTTCCGGTGAACGCTATTTTAGACTGACAAAATTAGCCAAAGGTACTCAAAATCAAACAAAAATATATTTTAATTAAGTATACTCCTGCTGTAAATTCTGCAGAGAGGAACTGGCAGGAACCGTGTTAGTTATACTTTTTTATCAATGAATAAAACATACATGTAATAATCATATACAATTATAAACATTAACGACCACTAACTTCAAGCTCTCTTATTATTTATATAATCCTATACGGTGAGCCTTATTATTACTACAAATGCATAATAAGCCTTAAGTATTGAAGGCTATATATATACTAATTTTGTACTTTTAATATGAGTAAAAGTTAAAAGGGACTAAAGCTTTTATTTTCACTTGATCGAAAAGCCGATATAGTTTATACTGTATATTGTTTTCCTATTTTAGACTAATATAACCTCACAAAAATATTTAGATAGGTAAAAAAGGACATCTTCGAGGTCTATTATATACATTGGAATAGCAACTTTGTCCACCTAGCTACGAGTTCGATTTGTACTAGGTCAGATTTTTATTATCAATAGGATCCCATATACTTGTGTGCCCTAGAGTCGTGAAAGGTGCTAAGGCGGTAAATTCATCTACAGAAATAAAAGTAAAGCAACCTTGTCTATCTATCCTTAATCTTCTTTTCGAAAGAGAGAGGAGGCCTTAGGCTCAGCAGTGGGACGTTTACAGGCTGTTACTTTAATTTTTTCTGTATCATTAGTCGAAAGTATGTACTTTTGTTCTTGTGTCAATAAGTATGACTGACCAAGAGAATAGACTGTGACATACTTATATATAAATACGGGTACGAAACGATTTCGTTTCGCTCTTTTTGTACCTAAAACATCATTCATAGTATTTGACGCAATGTTGATTTCAATTTACGTTTGTGCAAACATTGAAAATTCAGGTAATGAAATGCTTCGTTAAACAAAAGAGATGTATGAACAGCTTTTCGGTATTATTTGTTTCACTCGTATTTATAATAAAAGGCACCTCTTTGAAGCCTTTAGAACTGTATGGATTCTCCAACGAAAATGAAGATTTTATACGTGTTTTGTGTTGTGTTATATTTCAAGTGCGGAGGTTTGTACTTTAATGAAATAATAATTTGTTCCATTTATAACAATTATCGGTCGGTCGGGTGATTAGAAAAACTTAGACGAGGAAACAGATTATATAAAAGAAAATTCATATTTTAATTTTTATAATTAATTACTAAATTAATAAAGACTTTCTAAACTGTAGTTTAAATAAATAATTCTGATCGTTTTATATTTTAGCTTGTTTGTATCCTGCTATTAATGGTAATTATCAAAATCAAAGGAGTGCGCAATACAATGATCAAAGAAATCATTATATAAATTCCAACTTACCATATAACTTTCATAACAATCCATCCGAAATAAACTACCGAAATGTACCACAAAAAGTAATGGAGCAACAATTATTACCAGTGAGAACTATAAATGAAGCTTTAATACATGGAAAACGAATCGGTTTGGGAGTGCAACAGAATTCTCCTTCACTACCAAAAACGCAATTACTAGAAATTAATAAAATAACTCCAAACATAGAAAATGACGTGCTAAAGAAACAAGACGTTCGTTCTACATACTTGGGAACGCCACCGATTAGAGAATTAAATAAAGAAACATTTCGAAGTGAAACAAATATAAAGCAAATTGTTCCACTTGAGTTCTCAAGACCTTCAACTGGAAGAGTAAATAGACCGCCAATCAAATCAAATGATGAAATAACATTAGAACTACAAGGAGTTTCTCCTGAATACATACAATCATCAGTAGGTAAACAAATATCTAGAACACAAAATGAACAAAATCCTTCGCTGATAAATAACTCGTATAAAAATATTCTTGTTGACTCAAAATATCCCAAACCACCTTCACAACCGCTCCATCAGCCAAATCAATATCCAACAGCAAGCTTTCAAAATCCGTCAGCAGAATCACTTTATAAATTAAAACAAGCTTTGCCTTATAGAATAAACACTCAACAGTTTTCAAATACACCCCAAGGTTAGTAATTAGGAGTACTTTATTGACTCCTATATATTTTTCTTATTAGCTAATACATTATACAACGTATATTTATGTGTGTCTTTTATGATATTTTAGAAAACATGTTTTTAAAAAACATTATTAACAATTCAAGACGTATACAGGATATTTATAAATCTGAGCAACCATTGAAACGTTATACTGTTATACATCCCGATGGAAGAATAGAACATATTGATCAAATCGATGGAATACTTGAAAAGTATCCAAACTATTTGATGGTCAAATCTCAAGATGTAATGAAACATGTTGAAGGCAGACCAATTGCGTTTTCCAAACCACAAACACCAGTTTCACAAAATCCAACTATCAAACCAATTACGATTCATAATCTTCAATCGAACGGAGGACAAAATAGAGGCAATAGTACTATTTCCGATACTAAAACGTCTATAACGTTACCGGTTGTAACTAATCCAATATTTATTAAAGACAAAAAAATACCAAAATTGCCTGAAAGTCATTTTAACGAGACTGTTATCAACAAAATAGGTGACAAAACAGCGAGTGATCCATCAACAATACAGAAAACAAAAACAAGTCCATCAACTCTTCATAAAACGACATTGAACACAACCCTAAAAGAAACAATTGAAGAAAGTCCCACGTCGGTTAATGTTACCGAAACTATTGATAAAACTGTTGTAAATATCCAACAAAATCAACCACAAAATGATACTGAGAAAATATCACGAATTGAAAATCAAAATGTAATTGGACATAATGTTTTATTAAACAGCTCAACTACAGCCGACGAACCGGTTAACAATGGTAAAAACTTCACAGAAATATTAATAAATACAACTTCGACGCCAATTTTAAATGAATCTCATACCTTAAAAAGTGTACAAGAACCTAAAATAAATAGAAGCGATGCTTCTCATTTGGAAATAAATAACGAGAGCCACGATGTAGCTAGTTGTAAGTTATTTTATATCTAAATTAGATTTCTTATATGATAGTATTGATTTGGTGTTAGAGAATAAACAGATCTGAGCTGAATAAGGCGTATGAGCTAGCTAACTAGCTATATATAAGCTATATAAGCAACATTGAGTTTTGATGTGTCTTTATTTGTCTTGAAAACATTGGCAGTACACTTGTATGTGTCGAATGAAATTATATTTTAATCAATGCATTTTCATCCTACCTGAAGTGAAACAGTATAGTTAAATATTTGTAAAAACTTCTTTATGTGAGAGAAGATCTTTGCTTAGCACTGAAACAACAAACAATCTTTTATGTAACCTTTACACTTTATAAATTAAATGCTATTTAATTTCTTTTTTAGCACTTTCCAGCACTCCAACGCCAAATACCGAGAATACTACAGAAAATTCAATGTTTTGGTTTAAAGCCGATGATGATTTCTGGAAAAAACTTATAAATGGAAATAATACACAAAATTTAATATATTTTCTATTTGTTCCTCCCAAAACAAACCCGGAGAAAGAGACGAAAACTACCATATATCCCAATGGCACCACAGTCGAGGAAGTTATAGAAAGAACAAGCGCTGATGGTAAGATTTTTTATTATTTTGGTGCATATATACGATACGTACCTAATAATATGTTGGAAATAATTAATAGTGATTTAATAAATCATGTTAAAATAACAGTTGTAAACTTTATTACAGATGGAGAACCTAAAATAACAAAATCAACAACAATTACACATAAAAATACTACTGATGTTAATAAATAAATAAAATCACTTAAAGAACTTAAGGATCAATGTTAGCAGGATATCCATATAAGGAGATTTGTTGTATTATTTAGAGCACAAATATAACAATATATATATATATATTATAAAAATTATAAGCGCAAGAATATTCAAGACGACGAATAAATGATATTTGTTAAAGCGATGTACCGCTCTGAGTTGACGACCGGCTGTAATAGTCACTGAGCGGCGAGCGTTTCGGTATATATGATAAGTATTGATCATTTTTTATACTGATAGGATTCAAGATTTATATATCTAGAGAGACCAAGATTTATAAAATCTTAGTCTACGTCACATGGTTTTTGGTAACAACGCTGTGATTTACAATAAAAATAACATTACTAAATAATTTGCTCACGTCTATCTACCTCCGGGATTGGTGTAATAGTCTTTAAAATTCAAAATAATTATTGGCAGGTGAATGAACAAAAAAGCATAGCTTATTTAAATTGTAGACCATGAACCTCAGAGACAGCCAACCAGCTAACCATATAATTATTATGCCTTTTTTAACAAATACGACGCGCTATCTATTTGCGTCATCAACTACGTCATTAACAGATGCAGATTGAGTTCTTAATGTTTCGTAAAGTACAATAACCGCTGAATTAATAAAGTCAGCCAAATAAGTAAATCAAATAACAATTTTTCCTGTTAGCTCCCTTACCATAATAACTAATAGCGGATGTCATGACTATAAACTATATATTATGCGAAACAAATAGCTTCGGGTACGAGAGCTCTTGTAAATTAATGCTTTTGATTTACAACATGTAACATTATGTTTATATTTATTTATAGTGCGTTTTGGAAGTTATTAGTTTGTGGAAATGAAATTTTCGTCTTTAATATTTTAATTTCAAATATGAATTCAAAAAAGGAATTGCACTTTTGTAAAGACAGATTCTGTATTGGACACATTAATACTGAAGAACAGTAATTCGAGTGAATATTCATTTCCATGCCCAAAGTCAGTATCCAGTTTTTTTGGATCGGTTCGATACTGAACTCATTTGTCACTTTTTTTCTTTTTTTGTATAAATGTGTCACTTTGAATAAAAGAGCGAAACGTACTGCTACAAGAGCAAAAAAAAACGAAATGGATCTGCCCGATTCCACTATAAGAACTCACTTAAAGCTTATCGCGAAACCCTATAGTGAAATGTCAAAAAGTGATATGAAATATATTTAAAGAATTTCAGAACGCATCAAAACAGCGTATCGAGGTGGTTATCAACTTTCGAGTTAGTTCTTAATTTAGTTGCAAGTGCTTTGTTTTTTAACCGACTTCGAAAAAAAGAAGGAGCTTATCAATTCTGTTGTATTTTTTATCTTTCTTTTGAATTCCTTTTTTTTTGTTTTTTTTTTAATTCAAAAATTTACACAAGTACAGTTTTGGAACAATTTGCTTATTAATAGAGTCAAATGCGGGGTCCAACCGACTCAGCCTGCATAGCTAGGTTGGGCTAGATAGCCGCCTAGGTATTATTTTAAGAGCATAATGTCGACGACATGCCCGACATCCCCGACTTTTGTATGACACTTGGATTATAGCAATCATGAAGTTACTTATTTCCTGCTGCCGACACCTACTCGTTACTAGATTAGATTGTAGCCTTCGACAACAGCGGCCGACTCGTGTCGCAGAGTCGGCGGATTTGGTGTTAACGCTCCTTACCGAAGATTTATTTATTTTATTGTATTTTAGTATAGTTCATGCTATTGTACAAACTACACTTAAATACATTAAATATAAAATACTATTGTAAAAGTTATTTATGTCATTTTAGAAGTAATCTTGACAGTGACGAGATTAATAATGCGTTTTAATTCTAAGTATTGTAAATAAATGAACTTTATATACGAAAATATATATCTTTTGAGTATGACGTTTATTTTTTATTCCTATATATCTATCCGTAGACGCTGTAAAGTTTAAACACCTGTTTAAATAATTGCGTCTATGTCGTCATGGCACATTTATATACATAAACATATTTCTTACTATATACGTATAAAATTATAAGTAATATATAATATTTAGTGATAGTTTATATTGCACTATGAAAACCAATGTTTTAGAGGTATTGTGTCTGTGATGAAGTCATCCTGATTTTGGTCTCTGCGGCGAATCTCAAGCGAGACCAGCCAACTGCGCAAGACTTTTTATAGGACACAAATGTGTGCACAAACACAGGTAGACTCTCTTTTTCCATCACTCTCATAATCTGATGGGAAGGCAAATCCGATACGACCAGAAAGAGTTCAGGCAGAGGGCCAACGTTCTATGCGCTATTCGTACAAACCTCCAAACTGCAAACTCTAGGCTGTTACTAATATTTCGACAGAAAAACCCAGTAACCTTTTATCGGCCCTAACTTCTTTGGATCCAGAACATCGAGATCTGTGTCCTTAGATCTAGCCACTAGTCTATATCCCGGATCCCGGATAAATGCATTTGTATAAAAGACGGTATTACTGCTTAAACAGCAATTTCGTCCAGGCAACATTTGCATAGAAAAAGTTCGCTTTTAGGCGGAGAAAGGTATATTAATGAATAATTATAAAAAAAAAATAATAAACACAATATGTAAAAACACATGCCCTTATAAATACATACAAATCATAAATACATTATTATTAAAGCACTTAATGTTATCTATTTTTTTTAAATATAATTAATAGGGAAGAAAATATATGATAATTTATTACATGTAACATAAATGATTCATAAAAAATAGTAATTAGTACGTATCTCGTATTATATTCTAGAAGAACCTATTTTTGTTTTAGTAATTTTTAGTTTTTGATTGTATAATTTATTTTTATTTATTTATCAAAACTATACACATATCATTACAGGACATGGTTGTCCTATATCGATAAATGGTTGTTCGATAATACAGCACCTTTAATAACAGTTTTTCAAATAAGTTACTATAATGGCTTGCATATATTTTTCTTTTACGAGATACGATGGGCAAATGGTCCACCTAATGGTAAATTGTCACCACCATTATTATTATATACGAGTTAAATATATGGCTCATCTAGTGTTCGGTGGTGAAGGATAACATCGAGAGGAAACCTGTACGTGTCGAATGAAAATCTTATGTATCCCCCAAACCAGATTGAAGCAGCCTTGTTGAACGAGGTCCGAACTTTCTCCTCGTAAAAAAGAAAAGGGGGAGATGTCTTAGCCCACCTATGAAATATTAATATGCTGTTACATTACTTAATAATATGCATTTACTGACTGAAAAAAAATCTTTGTTTAAAATGCTCGTTTTTCGAATTTCGAAAATGGAATGAGTTTTTTTTTAATTTTATTTATAATAGTTAGGCGAACTGGCAAAAGTGTCACCTCATGGTAAGTAGTTATCAACGATCATAGATATTAACACTATGAACAATATAAGCCTTTTGTGCAATGGAATTAATTAAAAAGTAGTTTTAGAGATATTACAAAATATTAAAATGATAATTAATAAAATAATGAATTGTAAAAGATAACGTACAAGTTGTTAGCTCAGCAAAAACAGATTTAATTCAATAATCATTAGCCATCATCTGCTGAACATAGACCTCTTCCAAAGTGCGCCAAAGCTCTCGGTTCTCTGCATTCTGCATCCAGTCAGGTCACGCCACCTTCTTAAAGTCAAAATGCCTGAAGGTCCGATAACTTTGGTTCAGTTTACGACTTTTTGTTTTGACTATATAAGTACACACATACCCATACATTATTTCAGGCTGGAATATTATATACTATTACTGAATTATACTATACTATTATTACTATTCCTAATCCCATTTTTTTTGATAAAGTGACTTTCTAATGGTGAAAGTATTATTAAAATCAGCTCAATAATTTCATAGTTTATTAATTAAAAAAAAAAAAAAATCTTTATAATATTAAAATTCATTACTCAGAGATTACTTAAAAAAAGTTTAATGGTGACCTTATACTACAAACATATATGTATATAAAGGTTGTTTCAACGTAATTTACAAAAAAATTACGTAACGTCTAAGCGTCACATTAGTTCTCGACGACTGTTGCAAATACAGATTTCAGTAACAAGATAAAGGCGGGTCGTATACTCTTCAAAGTCATCGGATAATGATAGAGAAAAATGTGAAAGAGCACTTCCCTTTTGTACCAAAACTAACCTAAAAGTGGATATATGTTTATGTGTTTGAATGTCAGTAACATTCAAAGGAACCAGTTAGAACTAGTTTTTGTTATCTAATTTAATAATTAGATACGAAACCAAATTTAACAAACTAGTTCTAACTAGTTTGTTAAATTTCAAAAATAACGACCTGCCTATAAATTATTCTGAAAAGTGTTTTTTTTTTTAAAAGGAGCGATATCTTAAATGAAATTATTTATATTTATCGCAAATAAATAAAGCTTATTGACAGATGGGTAGTTAAAAAAGTCCATGTTTAGAAGTTTTTTTAAAGTAAGATTAACTAGTTTTATTAAAATCTGATTGTTATTGGTCGATGGTAGTCGATGACGTGATATGTGACCAATGAGCGTTCAATATCAATATTATAACTTAGGTTAAGAATTTGAAGGCCCATAGTATTTTTTTTTAAACGAGCAGGAGGCTCACTTTATGGATAGTGCCTACCACCGCCCATGGACATCTGCAACACCGGGGGGCTTGCAGGTGCCTTGCCAGCCTTTCAGGAAGGAGTACGCTCTTTTTTTGTAAGTTCCCAAGTCGTATCGGTTCGGAAAAACCGCCGGGGAAAGCTGGTTCCACAGAGTGGTTGTGCGAGGCCGAAAATCTGTGTGAAAAGCAATGTGATACATACAGGTTTTTACAACTCTATTAAACTAAAATAAATTAGTAATATACTCTTAAATTATATATAATCACTGGCATAAACATAAAACAAGATAACGGCTAAATATATTAAAACAAAAACAATAATTCCGATTCTCTAAATATAAAAATACAACAATAATGTTACGCTACTCAATTACAGCGTAATATAATTATACCTTAAAGCAAAAAAGAAAAAGAAATCACTATCCAAACGTCACAGCAAACAATACGGCGGCATGACGCGGCGCGGCAATCGCGTTTATTGTGTTGTGTGCTCAGTAGTTAGGTTCGGTACACAGCAGACTAAGCAATTATTCATTAAACTAACAGATGGCGCATATATACATAACATATTCGATAATCTTGTCTCGTCTCGAGTCTCGACCCGAATGTCGCTGTCGACAGCTAAAATTACAAAAAGTCCCGGGATTTTCAGACACGAGACGAACTGGGACCCAAACCCTAGTGAGAAGACGCAGAGTGTTCCTTAAAATATTTTTTGTACTCTTTAATATTATAATTATTCTAATAAATATCTCATACGACTTATTGACATTTCACGACTGTGTTTGCAGTTAGCTTCGAGTTTGTTCTCACAGAATAAGTCTACAGGCTCCAGAAATATATTTTATTTAATTCTTTGATTTATCGAAATGTCACGCGATTTTATTGTTTTATTTAACTATTGTATTTCGTTTCGATTATGTATTTTCAACTGAAAAGAATACATAAATAAACATAATATAATTTTTTTTGTATTATATTTTTATTTATATTTACTTTACGCAATATACTGAAATGAATCGGTAAATATATCTTTTTCAATTTATATATTATAGAAACATGTACTTTCATTTTTTTATATTTCAATCAGTAAATTCTTATTTTGAATTAAAAATTCTCGAAAAAAATCCAACATTCGAACATATCATCAGTCGAAATCAAGTAACGTAAATTAAATCCAAATAATTAACAAAAACAATTTAATTTTCCATTAGCTGCTTTCGGTATAATTAACATAAGCCTATTAAAGGTGAAAAAAATAGATACTACAAACATACAGAGTACCATTATACTCTTAATACGGGCCTTCATTAACTCCCTTTGTTTTCCATTGACCCATAAATATACTATCTCGTTTTAATTAAAAAGCATTTCGAGTATATTTCGATGATAAAAGACGATACGCTATGAACAATAAACGGTGAAGGTAAATTTATTAAAGAGGTTTTATTGTTTTGACATTATTTCACCTGGAATTCAAAAATATAGAATAGCCAAGCCTCAACTAGCGTGAGCGCTCAATCACTGATATGGGATTCAGTAAAAGGATACTTACTAAATCCTTGTATCTTGCAGTTTTGACATTGCACACAAATGTTGATGATAACGATCTAAAATAACTACATATTTACTAATAAATGACACATATTTTGACAGAATGAATTGTTCAATATATAAGTAATCATAATAAATATGACTTCTGAGAGGTGACTAGAAAATTGGCAAAGTTCGGCGAATTGTTCTGTTTGGTGACGTCAGAAGTGCTTTTTTTTTATTTCACTTCGTATCTAGCCCGTGAAATATTGACACAAAATTCCGATGGTACGCCATTTAGATACGTGTATCCCTTAAAATTTATAATTATTATAGTAATTTTGGCATATTACATTCTAACATTCCGATTCCACGCTCGTGTTCTGTAGTGATATTCGAGTTTCTTCTTACGGAATAGCTCTACAGTGCATATCCGTAATGCAAAGAGATCTTAGAATCTGGAAAGGGAGTCGTCCATTCCATAAATCTTCGTTTCGAAACACACGTTGCAGTACAGCGTCAAATCAGTGATTCCTCCTATTTCGAGACAATTGATTATTGATGAACAGCCACTTTCAAATCGTTGAATGGTACTATTTCCGGCATTAAAATGCGTTATCATGGAATTTAAGAACAATTTTGTAACTGTCGTTCGAGAATGGCTATGAATATAAAATTCTAAGAATCAAATTTAGAAATTTTAGAAATCTATACTTATATTACAAATTCGAAAGTGACTCTGTTCTCTGTGAAGGTCTTCACGTTTAAATCTGTGAACTGATTTAGATAAAATTTGTTATGGAGATAGTTCGAGTCCGTGGATTGAGATAGGCTTTTATTTATTGGTGAATTGGTTTGTAAATAAAAGTAAAGTAAAGTAAAGTTTCTGTTGTAAATAAAATTACTAGACGATAATTTAGGCTAAGTTTTCACAGTAAATTTAAATACTGGTGCAGCTAATGTATTTTTAAAAGATCTGATCTGATCTTATATTTCGTAATAAAACCTGTCTGTGTCGGATATAAATCTGCCATATGTGTGTCCACCAACCAGATTGGAACAGTGTAGTGGAATGAGCTCCGAAATCCTCAAAACTCTTCAAAAACGAATAGTCTCAGCCCAACAGTGGAAGACGAAAAGATTGCGTAATAAATTTCAAAATTCACGGCTTTTATTTATTAAATACCTTTTTGTATTTTCATCATTTGGATATTCATTCATAAAATTTGGATAATATTCGAACATTTTGTCATTGTTTAGCAAGTTCCTTTTCTTAGCGATTTATTATAAATTGAAATATTCTTTTTCAATATGTATTTAATGTTGCTGTGCAAAATATAATCATTACATTACGAACAGATTTTCCCGCCTGAGTGCTTAGGGGTCTTCCCGAGTAATTGGAATCGACCAAGAGAATCCAAGGTCGTTCATATTTTACTAAGAGCGAATGTTAGAATTTTACATTAATAGCAATTCATTTGTAATAAACAAATGAATTGCTAGTACCTTTGATTTTATGACCTGTAAACGAAATATTAATATTATTTATCAGTATTAAGTTTTTATTAATAGCCGAGATGGCCCAGTGGTTAGAAAGTGATATTAACCGACGATTGCGGGGCTTTATGCTACCCCGCCTGAGAAGGTACCAACTACACATCAGATATTCTACCGCCAAACAGCAATACCCACTATCGTTGTGTTCCGGTTTGAAGTATGAGTGAGGCAGTGTAACTGCTGGGACGAGGGACATACATAACATCTTAGTTCCCAAGAGCGCATTGCTGATGTAAGGAATAGTTAATATTTCTTAAAGCGTCATTGTCTATGGGCGGTGGTGTCCACTTACCATTTACTCGTCTGCCTACCTATATCATAAAAAAGACAAGCACTACTATATTATCTTCTCGTGCTCGGTGGTAAAGGAAGACATTGTGAGGAAATCACCACTTTGGAGGAGTTGTGGAATAAGCGCCATGCCTTAACCTTTTCCTTGAAGGTTGAATAGGCCTTAGCTCAGCAATGGGAGATTTACAGGTCGTTAATTACTGACTTTTTCAAGATTTTACCAAAAATATAATTTTGTAAGTAAACAATCATGTCTGTTTTTTGGTATTTGAATTGTATGGCATTCATTCTATAAAAAAAAACTCGATTGTTATCTATGTACGTCTTCTTTGCCTATAATTTGTATATCAGACTTTGAGAGAATTTGTAAGCAAAATAAATTTTTATTTTATGTAATTATTTGAAACACTATCCGCATATTCACAAAAACAAAGTAATCAAAAATACACGGACTTATGTAAAATCAAAAATCAAAATATACTTTATTCAAGTAGGCTTCTATAAGTATTTTTGAATCTTCATTAAACAAACTATATAAAGTGAAGCTACCGCCGCTTCGGAATGCAGATTCTATCGTGAAGAACCGGCAAGAAACTCTAGCTCCACGCTATTAAATTAAATTAAAGAAGTAATACACTCTTAAATTAAATAATAAAACCTTAAACAAGATAAATAATTTAAGTATGTGCACCACTAACCTGATTTTCTAGATGCGTATCGAACGATATCCAGAGTGGCTGGTTTCAAAAAGTTTTTTATTTGTCAAAATTCAAAACATAGTTCAATTTTAATTTCCACCGGTACAGATCACGTAAATGTTTAGCTTGGGCTTTTGACTCTTGTAGTGTAGTGTCTGGAATTACCAAATACTTAAATTTCACAGTGAATTCCGGATAAAAATAGTTTAGAGTGAGATTGTATGAAGGATGCTGTGTCTGCTTCTTTCAAATATCCAATCACTGATGTCAGAAGGAGAGGAAAGAGAAATCGATGTTTCACTTAACACCTAATAAATAAATATTATTAATAAATTAACTTTATTCGTTTATGTACAATAAAACTACAAGGTACGAGATTCATACCTGTGTGCAAGTAAGTGTTCTAACTTTAATTTTTATCTATCTACCGTATCCAGAGCGAGGATGCAAGCTGGTGCCAAATCAGTCCGCGTTTACATTAAAATGTTTTCTTTTTACTTTTAACACCCTAAACAAATAAAAAATAATGGAGCGAGCTTCCAAGTAATATATGTATTTTAATATTGTTATGCAGTGATTTAGACTTGGTACGTTTTTTTATAGTTTATATAGGTGGACTAGCAAATAGACCACCCGATTGGGAGTCATGATCTAACTCAACTATGGCTTAACTTAAATAGCTGTGACGTATTATGTGCAATTATATGACGTATTGTGATTATGAGAGTGAGCCAACTGTGCAGGAAATATCTTAGAGCACAAGTGTGCACAATAATATGTCCAGCACAGTTTGTTGGTCTCCCTTGAGAATAACCGCCGTGATCGATCAGGACGACTTTATTGACGTCCCGTAGAAAAAGACTACTCCCTTTCTTTAAGTAGAAGAGTTAAAGGTTTGCAGCTCATGCTTATACGCGAGTTGGTGAGAAGCACGAGATTAATTACAAATAAAAATGTATCATAAGAAATCTCGTGAAGCGAGAACATAATATTTGATTGACTTTCACGTTTTTAACCACTGGACCGTCTCGGCTCTGGGTATATTATTTATTTAACAAGCGACAATATACGCAATATTTTATAACAATTATTTGGAATACATTATCATAAATCTGCTGTGGCTGCAAAGGCCAAAACTTATACATCATTTCATAAGTGATCCAATCCAAGATGGGATAAAAATAAAGAAACATACTCCCTGTGATTTCCTAATGTAGTTCAACTTTATTGTGCACAATAAACAGTTCTTGATTAATATGTCTTTATTTATTATATAACACTATTCCACTCAACTGCTTATATCCACTTTAACTTTATTATAAAATTTTCGATATTCAAAACACCATTTCACGAATCCACAATGAACGTAAATGCTATCCAAGTTTGGTAACTAATTTGTGTGTATAAATCAGGACCATAGGTTACGTTCAAAAGTAAATCTCAGACTTTTAAACTGAGACTAATTAAGGATATCAGAGCCAAGCTCAACTTTAAACATCGAGCGAAAATTTTAATAGACTTTTTTAATTTGTTTTTTTTTTTATTTTTTATTAGTTCGTTTGTGTTTATTTATTGTATTAAAATTTTCAAAACGAAATTTATATTTTTTTTATTACTTTTTTTTTTGTAATAATTTGTAGTATCAATATTTTGTTTTTAAGTATTCATTTTATTATATATTTATATTTCGTTTATATGTGTAGTGTTTTAGTTGCTTTAGATATATTGCCTTCATAAATTTCTGAATCGCCTGAAGGTTGACTGGTACAGAATGCCTCCAGGCGTTAACTCCGCCTTTTGTTCAAACTGCACAATTTTGCCGTCCAATAAAATAGATTCTATAAATTTTAAATTAGAATAAATAACCTACGTCAAAACATGCAAAAAAAGCAAGTATCGTTATGTTATAAATGTAATAAAAAAAAAAAGAATTATTATATTAATATATTTTTATTTCTATTAAGTGTTTAAATTGATTATTCGTAACTTAAATATTCTAGATAATTATTTAAAAGTATTTATAAGAGGTTCATCAACAGCGTATATTACGATTGATGAACTCATTATGAATATCTATATTTATCAATAGAAACTGATCTAAATCAAAACAATAATCAAAAATTCTTTCTCGAAAAATGTTCCACATCATTACTATTTTAATCCAAAAGTTTTTTTAAGAACATGTAAGCCTTTGAGGTCGTAATTTAAACATTACCTGACCCATTTAGCTCAGCGCATGTTCCCTCAGCGGGTTACGGGGTCGACACCGCCGGCTAAATACGTGTTTTCTAATCTCGCCCAATGGAAAACTGTCATAGTCGCTCAGTAGAATGCTGCGTAAAACCTGTTTTGATAAACGTTATACCGCAGGGAGAATAATAAAAATGGTGTCATATTTTATTAATATTTTTATAATAACAGTCGTTGTACTTACAGGTGATTGAGTGACATTCTTTGTGCAATCCCTTCTGGGTAGGTAACTTCTACCTCTTCATCACATACTCATAGTCACTTTGTGGTAACCACTTACCATCAGGTGATTAATTTGTCAGTCTTCCCTGTTGTGATTTTTTTTTACCAATAATAAATAATTCAAACTGTCGTTGGATTTGTTTTTACAGATTAATAGACTTAGCAAGCGTTTAATTATTGTAGGGTTTTGCTCATAAATTATATATCAATAATTAATTTTAATGCCTCGTTTGTTTAGACTCTAGCTCATTAGCCAATCTATCAATTATCAAGTATACACGGGATGTATCAAGAAATACAATAATTGACTCTCAAACTGGGCTTGAAAGTGAATCTGCAACAAACAAACTCAAAGATCTAAGATTAATTGTACGGATGTGCATGAAACGAGTCGCTTGGGTCCTTTTTAATAAAATTAGGTATATCAAACAAAACGTAGCTAATAATAAAAAGTACTCTTAAAATGTACGTGGATATTTTTAATAAAAATTGTTACAAAGGCATAACGCGGGTGTGTCAGCCCCGTACAGTTCATAGTCAGTCCCATGACGAAACTTCTGAGGGAATAATAGCGACTACAAAATGTCTATGTACTAAATTTTTATGTGAACTTGATATAATTATGGTAAATTGATTTTCTGATGGTGTTGTCGCAGTAGTAATAGTTCTTACTAGGTTTATTTTAATTCTAAATAATTAATGCACACATACATACATTTACATGTCTTACATACCAACATTAATTAACATTTACATACATATATATATGTGTGTACACACACATACAAGTCGGACATTCGAATAATATGTTTTTATTCATACATTTACAAGCAAAGAAAAGTTCTGTTATTATTATTCATTTCCCGTTGGTCCTCTAGCTTATATGTGGTTCAAACCTCGTGTTCCGTTTATAAGAAATATTGCGTTTTCCTGTTAAGAGATTCTCCGTAGTAGAGCGTGTCACGTGCCTAAGAAATCAAGTAAAGGCGCTTGCTTTCCAGTAGTGTCGTATTACCTTAAGATCGTAACGGAGCGGAGGAACAGAGACTGCAAGTGTAGTTGCTCACACGCTTGAAGACTATAATATATTCTACACAGATGGCAATTCTAAGTAAAGAATTTCAAGTCTGATATCGATCAAGACATTCCATCTAGTTTTAGTTTATAACACACACACAGCTACGTAGATACATAAAACATGCACACTCATATTAATTTCACAGTTAAGAAAGAAAATAAAATTGTATGACGTGATAAAGAAGAGCCGTGCAATTCGCATAAGTACTGCTTGTAATAACTTCCTTCCAGAAAGTTCCTAATTTTCGGATTTTTTGTAACATATGGTAACTGAAACAAAAAATATATGCATATTGTTTATTATCATCGTTATGTATATATATACAATTGCAAAGCGTGTCAGAATTACAAGTAATTCAATATCTTGCCCATCCCTAACCCAAAAGGCCAGTTGTTTAGTAAAAACCCATCAGTGCTCTCAGTGCTGCTCATATTTCTGTTTTTCACATTTGATATATATGTAGTGATCTTGAAAGAGCAACATATAAAAATAATGTATTTTGGATGGTGAGATAGATTGATTAAATCCTTATAAAATTTGACGAAGATTTTCCTGATCAATTTCGCACCTAAAAACTAACTAAAACCTCAGACTTTTACAATACTCACCCGAGAATGTTTCTCAGTTAAAACTTTTTACAATTTTGTTAATGAGGTAAAAATATTCAATCGAATTAGGTGATGTAAAATCCCATTAAGGAATATTTCGATTTCTTTCCTCCGGCCTTCTTCTTATTGCAGATGCAGAAATTATCTTACATTAAAATGATCGAACTTTATCAACAATATTGTCGTAAGTTTCGATTGGTTGACATAAATCATAATTTTTATGTGTGCTAACAATATTATTAAATAGTTCGCTGGCGTTTTAATGGACGTATGTCAGCTTATAAAGATTAGCCTATGTCCTAGGTCCGATCAAGCTTGCTTCATACTAAATAAGTTAACCCTTTCGTATTTATAACATTAGTATAAATTGCAAAAGCAATGTCTTGAGAAGCAGAACTTATTGCAAATGTTGAAACGTGTGACATTTTATTATTAAATAATGGGTTTATTCTCTTTGTATTTTAAACGCGGATGTCTGACAAATGATTCGAGCATGTTCTCCAGGGAAGGGAAACGTAAATATGCCACTCGGATTCTTCTACAAGAGATTGAAAAGGGTCGTAAAGATTTATATTCATCTTATCTAAAGTGACCTTAGAACAGGGCTTGAACTAAAAGTGATCTGCTTAGAGTTCAAGATTTTATCATGGATACTAATATGTATACTTTTTCCATAAATGTTGATAGGACTTTTTTAACCCCGTCTAGTTGGCACCTACCCACTTATTAGATATGATCTTAAATGTATATACCATACCATACTTGCAAAATTTATAATTATGTCAAAATTTTTGACTCCAGGTTACCATTTTACTTTGTAATGGCCCAGTTGTCTCTTCTAGTCTCTTCATATTGTTTCTTAAAAAGCAATACCGTTTATTCAGAAGAGGGCTTTTTGAAATATCAATTGACAAATTTGTTCTAGAGGTTTACATAGATTGAAATAAAGTTGGAATACTTTCATCTGAAAGATTTGTAAAATTAGACCAGCTTGATGGCTTTCCACGAGGTGTTGAAATTGAGGTTAGACCACCTTTTTTAAATGTTCTATAGTCATTTTATTACCGTCATGGTCCATTTACGATTTGACATATATAACTATTTACATTATAAATTACTAGTGTTCAGACTCTTAGCTCACGCTCTGTTGACCTAGTTTGAAATAAAACTATCTTCCTTATCAAAGATGTCGATCTTATGCGAAGCTTATTCCAAGCCCAGCTTTTAATACCTTTGGACAATCGAG
This sequence comes from Vanessa tameamea, assembly GCF_037043105.1. Taxonomy (NCBI): domain Eukaryota; kingdom Metazoa; phylum Arthropoda; class Insecta; order Lepidoptera; family Nymphalidae; genus Vanessa; species Vanessa tameamea. The sequence goes on along the minus strand of NC_087314.1, from coordinate 2,182,505 downwards.
TTGGAGGTCAGAACAAATGTTTTCATATTGCTCGGGTCCTTTATATTGAAATCATTGTCCATTTTCTATTTTATATAAATAGCGTATTTCAAATGACTTTAAGCTGTATTATTACGTACCAACTTACATTTTATTCTAGAGTGAAATGGCTTTTATGACGAGTTACTTTTAAAGAGAAAATTAATCAATTTATTACTAATACTAAAGATATTACATTCTACTTCCACAGCTGACCATGGCGATTTATTTTAAACATCTACATTAAACGGAATTTGAGTTCTCTAAATTCCAAATTTAAATTTATTATTCAAGAAGATTTCACATTTCGATCTTACTCATGTGAGTAAACATAAATAAAAAAAACTTTGACATTAATTTGACATGATACCATCGATGACGATAAAAATAAGAAATTACTACCTTTTGCTACCTCACACACATACTCATACATCATACACCCTTATCAAATATATGTCCTGACTAGATGTATAAATGACATTCTCTTAATGTCACCTTTGTATAGACTCTATAATTTCTATAACAGTGAATAAAAAGGTCGTTCTAAATAGCTCTACCCTTTCATTACTCTATATATAATAATTAACATCTATCTATAAGCCTACACAGTCCTAAAATAACTTATGAAAAAAGCAATAATACGTTAATGAAAAGTTATTTTTCGTAAGTTTAATAAATAAAATCAAAACAAATGTATTTTATTCAAGTAAACTTCACATTGAACCGTTTTTGAATCGTCAATATTTAAACACTACCACCGTTTCTAAAAGTAACCTCCAGCGAGAAAACGGCAAGAAACTCGCATAGTTGGACTTTTTAAATAAACAGACTTGCAATGCTGGTTTTCACAATTAGTGTTCAATCAGTCCTGTGATGGAACCCGAGCCTAGAGTACTATTTTAATGAATAAAAGATTAATTTATTAATTTAGTCTTAATAAACTTTTTAAACGTTTTAATTGGTAAATTGATTATAATTTCCGGTATCTTATTATATATGCGTATACCATTACCCAAAAACGTTCTCTGTACCGCATAAAAAATGAAAGTAGGTTACAAGTATATGTTCGAGAATATATTTTTAAATGAACAAATTTTTTTTTTCTTTTTTAATCTATTTTTAAAAATAAAAGACTGCTTATATTGTCCTCTTTGCCACCTAAAACGATGAATGGTTTATTGTTCTGCACGCTTTACATAAAATTGCTATTTAAACATCAACTAGGAAGGGCTTTCCTCAATAAACTTCCAAGGAATTTCCGAAACCAGGTTACATTTTCACGGGAATTATAAGACTTGAAATTAGGCCTATAAGTGCTTAGTTTAGTTTATGTTACACAAACATTTAGGGTAATGAATGAACAAGCAAGGGTAGAAAAGGGATTTTGTGGTATTCACTCTGAAATAATAATGTTCACGATATTTTACGAAACACTCGAGAATTATTGAGCAATAATAAAAAATGCTCAATTTTAAATCCGTATCGTATCGTATCGAAATTTTCCCTTTTTATTATATTATATTTAAGTAATGTATTTCATCCTTTTTCCAAGAACCAAGAACTTATTACCAATTAGGTTACCAATTGAAGCGCACACTAACCTAATGAACGTGATATTTATTTTTTAAACCTTGTATGGTACCACTGTACACGACATCGACTTTAATTTATAAATACTTATAATATAAAATACCTATGCTAGTATTTATAATTTGTACTTTATTTGTATGCATTATATTAAATATTTATATATATTAGGGCCTGTTTGTATGGATAAGTTATGCACGTAGTTCAGGAGCAGGACGTTCGTAACGAAGTTTCAAACTTGCCCATTTGGACTGTGGCTTAGAGCTTAACATAAAGTTTTGTATCAGTATCGGCAGTTCATTGAGATCCAGGCCAGGTCTCTAGAGATTACGAGAGTTTAATGTATTCGCCTTAGTGACCTTCAGTTTCTGAATTGATATAACAATGAAACTACTAAATATTTAATTAGTTGGAAAATAAAATTGTGAATAAAACATTAAACAGATCATCCTAATACTTTATCTTACCGAATGTAAGAATGCAAAAATAAAACCTTTAGATAATATTGATATAAATGTCACAAAAAATTTAGACTCAAAAATTTAGTGGAATTGCCATTTATCGTATCGTATCCCTGATAGGGACTCAGCTTCACAGACACGGTTAGAAAAGTTGGACAACTGATTATTGAGCTTTGGTTATTTTAATAGAACAATGTCTTACGTCATTTTTCTTTTGGGTTATCCAAAGTGATATTGAAACTGTTTTCATTCTGCAAAAAAGAGCTGTCCGATCTATTTATAATCTTGGAGTTCGAGACTTCCTTCGAGAATTCCTAATGAAGTGGGTGTACTTACAGTTGCGTCATAATATGATTACTATATTATGTAAGTATTTTATAATAATCAGGACAAGGTATCATAACCTAACAGAAGTCTTTGAGCGAATTCGTCTGGGTAGGTATCACCCACTCATGATATATTTTATCACCAAATAACAATACTCTCCGTTGTTGTTTTCCAGCTTGAAGGAAGAGTAAGTTAGTTTAACGAAGGGCACAGGGAACATAACATCTTAGTTTGGGGTACTTAGTTTTGGCTGTTGGCGAATTGGTTTTGTAAAGAATATCAATGTAAAGGAATGTAAGTTTAATATATCTAACGACGCCAATATCTTTGGGCGATGTTAAACGTGTCCGCTTAACTATTTTATAAAAATATAAAGAAATACAAGTTCAATTTTTTCTTAACCCTTATCGAAATACAAAGTGAATGGTTTGTATTAAGAATATCAATTCTCGTCTCTCTCTCTCTTCTGGACATTAGAGAGATAGAAGTATCTTAATGTGCCAAGAGAGCTATAAAATATATAAAGTCGTACATTAACAGCAATAATTTGACGTAACGCTGCAGCTTTTTATTGTTTATAATTAAATTAATTATTTAAAAGTATTATACGCATTAATCCAGTTTGATCCAGACGTAGTTAGTTTAAATATATTGTTGCTTCATTACATATTTTATAATCGAATCAATCCTCTGTCCAAATTTGCTTGAGTGAGTTACTCTTTGGTTATAAAAGCTGTTGCATCTAATGTAATTATGTAAATATATAATTAATTTTTGGAATACCATAAATACACTCAATACTAACAATTACATTGATTCTGAATATATTTCTAATAACATACATAAAAGATTTCGTTTGAAAATAAGACTAATAAATACATGAAAATGCACCGCAGTCGAACTTGCCTAGAACCACAAGGTAATATATGTATATGAACAAAGGCGTGTCCGGACGTCGTTGTAATTTCGTTTACATTACAAAGGTATGTGTATCATGTCACCTAAGCAAAATTTCACGTAGGTATTATGTCATATCGTATGACGAAATTCGTAATTGTTAATTATTCATATAAATTGTCTGCCTAGTTGTCTCTTCAAAAATAATATATGAATACAATCAAAATCAAAATATTCTTTATTCAAGTAGGTACAGCACTTTTGAATCGTCATGTTAGTGTTGAATTAAATGGAAAGCTATCGAACATATAATAAAATCGTAACTGATCGAAATCTGTACGCTGAAGATATTTGAGAAAAATATAGTTTTATTAAAATCAAAATGTTATGGAACGAGGGTTGATGAGGATTAAACTTTTTATAGAGTTCCAGTGGTGTTACATCATCCCTTTGCATTTGAAAATAAATATAAATAGGTACGGCGTAGATGATTTTATATAACCGCACCGACTACGTTCTGAGCCGAGGTGCGATCTCATAGGAGACACCCTCAGAACGAACGTCACTCTCGAGCCCAAAAGGGTTCACCTTAAGGCAGAGTCTTAGCACTCGCCCCAACGTTCGGTGACGCTGTAAAGGCCAGTAGGGCCAACAGCAATACACAAATACAGATAAAAAAAAAAAAGATGATTTTATGTTTATACCCCGGTTCCTTCTCATTTCAAAAAACATATCGTTTACTTTTAAGCGTGTCCTTACTTTAAAGAGAGCTTTATGTAGCTCTGTCGCGTGTTCGCAACTGCAAAAAATCTATGCTTTAATCTCCAACGGCACTACGTGTAATATCGCGTAATATACATTACGCAGTAAGAGAAGTACATAATAACTTTTTAATATTACAAGATTAAATTATAAATTTAAAACGTTCGTTTGTAGTTTGATTTTTTACGATGGCAATGCACTCAAACAAGATATCTGTATATTAAATTATGTATATACATAATTCATTTGGGAACTACAATGCCACGACAGACACAATGATACACAGATATGTCACCTTTTGTGGCTTAAAATCACGCGAACTTAATCTTACAGTGCCAATGTCTATGGACGGTGGTGACCACTTACCATCAGGTGGCCCATATTCTCGACCGCTAATCTATGCCATAAAAAAAGACAAAGGCTGTCGATGTAAATAATAGCACAGTTTATAGAAAAAAAACTTTATCCAATTTATCATCTCTTGTTGCAGCTTAGCAGCAAGAGATTAATTTATAAGCTGATTTGAAGAATTGATAATTCTCGATTAGTATGTTTTTATTCTTTTCGTAGTATCATGTCTTATGGTACAGAAGAACATTTATTCACGTCACATTAATAGAGTCTAAACTTAAATAGGTAAGAGGTAAAAATGCGAACCGCGTTTACTTGTATATTAATATTATAAAACCTTCTCCGAAACGCTCTACGTCCCGTATTAAGATTGATGGATTCGTTGGAAAAACGTCTTCTTGATTGTTTGTACAGACTTGGAAGTATATATTACACTTCAGACACAAAACCTCTATTCATTCTTAGAAAACAAGCTGTTAGGGTTATTTTTAATTTAATTTTTATTAATAATAAGTCTTATCTCGTAAGCCTTAAATTACACTATATCTTCAAGCATAATATGATTTGAAACAATATAATTTTAATCTTTGTATTATATAATAAAAAATCAACAAACAAAACTATTAAACAAACATTCCGTATGTCTGTTTGTGCGTATGTAACGTGAACACTCATTGGATTATTTAATATGAGTCAACAGAATTCACTTGGAGAATATAAAATATGCAAGAGTCAGTAAACCGTATGACCGACGACTATATCAGACGGCCTCCATGCTCCAGTGGTTATAAGGCCGTATATCATATGGTTATTGGTTTCTGGGTTTATCTGTTAAAAGAAATCAGTAACAGGCCGGAGTTATCTGGAAGTCGGAAGTGTGGCTACTTCCTTGCGTCGAAGAGCACGTAAAGCCCTAAAAACTGTTCTCTTTCATCGGATATGAGTACTCCTGGGTCTACGCTCACAGTTGTGCATAATATTTTCTTCTGAGTTAGGTAGTCTCCCGTGAGATTGACCGCCGTAGCCTAAATCGGTAATGTAACACAAATTGTTTCAAAGAGAAGAAAAATTAATTCATACAAGCTCACGATCCTTTTACAACTTTTATATGTTGATAAAGTTTATAATTAGTTTCTAAACTATACACATACATCAAAACTAAAGTCTGTAAATATGAAGAAAATTAACGTAAACTTACACGTTTAGCTCTATTGGTATTAGTTTTTATTTTAAAATATACTTATACTCTGTTCCAACCATGAGAGGAGAAAAGCTAAATAAACAACATTTGACAGCGAATTTAGGCGATGTCATTGGTCGAGAGCTTGATTATTCTATGCTATACACTATGAATTTGCGAAAAAAAGGCGTTTCGAACGTCGATGAAACTGTTATCGGAATTTTGGAAATAAAATTAAAACGGATAGCTATCAGTAGTTAAGTCTAATAGTATTGTATTATAAATATGATTATAAATATTATTGTATTGTATTATTTATAATATTGCAAATCGCATGAAATACGTAAAACTAAGTTTTGTTTATTTTTTTTCCTAATTCCATTGGTATACGCTATACCTATATAATTGCTACGTCTTTACAACGTTTATTCAACGATATACCTGGCTTCAGTAGCTATATGTTGATTGTAAAATTCGTAACTTTTATCTTCGTTGACAAAGCAATTAATTTTAAAAATTTTATTCCATATAATTCAATAGTTACTGTACACTTGGTGAACCAGCACCTTACTCTGCTTGGAAGTCGAGTTGTGACAAAAATACTTCAATATTTGTACACATTTTGTTGTTTCGTGACAAATTTCCTCAAAATCGATTTAGTGATTTAGCCGTGAGCGTAACAGACAAATAGACAGACTTTTGCATTTATAATATTAGTACAGATATGGGTATTTAATTAGAATTATTAGTAAGTCATTATTGTCCTAACATCATGTTCTTCTATTAGCAATAATAATAGTACTCATACTTGAGTTACCTTATATTTCCAAGACATTCGTATGAATATATAAGTACATATATATATATATATATATATATATATATATATATATATATATATATATATATATATATATCTATATGTATATAGAATTCGATTGCAGCAATTTCCATATGGCATATCAACGAAGTTTCGACGAAGTAAATTCTAACGACAGCTTTCTACGGAAATATTTATCTTGAAATTCGAATATCTTCAGAATTCTATCTTTATTAAACTGAGATTGAGTTAGATGATTTGATACTACGTGGCATATCAATAAAAATAAGGTTACAGTGACCCATTGCTGGACAAAAGCTGGGGTAGCTTTTGCCCACTTGAAAAGTTTCAGAGATTATTTGACCATACATGGGCAAACCCTCGTGCTTCTGTTTTCATTCTTACCTTGTAATAAAAGAGATTATTTAAAACTTATTTAACTGATATGTTATATAATTATTTTAACTGATATGTCAACTCGTTTTGATATAACTGTTTTTTTAAAACCGAAGAACCGATTTTTGGGGATCGTTTTTAATAAATGCTCATTAGATGTAGTTGTCACGACGCAATGGTATGAAGGCGATGACGTCACACTATGATATTGCGTGATTGAAAATTATAACCCAAGTATTTAATTAAAAATATTATATAAAGTACGCAGTGACGTTTATTACTTTAATTTACATATTATATCAAGATGTACGTTAATCAACGCCACTACCATCTTTGGCCGCCTCCTATGTAACGTGGGAGGACCGAAATCGCCATGCTGGCGCCTATATGCTGTTACGCACCATGGCTCTGTACGGTACCCTTATGGGTTGACGCTTACACTCCTCGAACGGGGCCCATCCTTAAGGTCATACCGGTCAGTGCGGTACGTGGTTACCGTACAGTCGTGTCCTGGAAGGCGATGACGATTTCGCCACCGATCTGCTATAGGAAATCCATAAAGGTGCTTGTGGAAGTGTAAAAGTTCTGAGTAACAGCCAGTGCGATCAAGCAATCAATCAAGCTCTAGTCCTGGAGGAGACCTGATTCACAAGTGGGACGTAGGACTTGGGGTCCCCACTTGAGTTACTGAGTGGAACGGCACACTCATATTCAGACTGACGCAGTTACTTATTGGACATGGTTATTTCAGCAGGTACCTGTACTGGATAGAGAGTCGGGGGTTGACACTCTTGCCATGTGTGCAGTGCACTATGGAATACGACGTGTCACACCCTGATCGAGTTTGCCATCTACATTCCCTGGTGGTCAGTACCGGGTTAGGTTTAGGTATTAGGTATTTTCAACGATATAAAAATATCATCATAATTCGCTTGGCTTTATCCAATATGGTTGGGGCTGGTAACTATGCTGAGGAAGACAATGGAGATGACACTATCCCGCCTTTTTGATATCGGCTTTATAACCTCGGACAATAGTTTTCCAATCTTGGACCCAAACAAACAATCCATTATTCCATCCCAAATAAATAATTTTCGTTTGATCTGTGAACATTCTATTTTAGTTTTGATATGATAGATTAGTTTGATTGATAGTCGTATTTTAAAATTAATTAAGAAAAAATGTCTTTCTAGAAACAAAAAACACCATTGAGTTCTATTTTTTATGTAAGATGTACAATGCTTATATTCATTAAAGGAAAAGAAAAAAAATAAAAAAAAGGATATCATAATAAATCATTTTGTAGTTTACTAGAATTAAACAACAATTTAATCACAACAGCTAAACTGTTAGTAAATATTATAAGACATAATCGAGATTGTTGAGAATTTGTAATGAGTTGCTTATATTTCGGTTGAAAATATCTTCATTACCTCACTCCCCCGCCTCAGACCCCAGACGTTTTACAGACGTTCAGCCCACTGTTATGACGCTCATTGCGATCGGTTAGTTGAGAAGTTGTTGCGTAAAAAACTTCATGAAAAATACAAACATGTGCCAATTTTTCTAGTCAGACGAATTCGAAGTCTATTAATTACAAACATACGAACATTACCAACATCAATTTCGATATGTAAAATATAATCCATTTCAACAGAACATGACAAAGTGCAGGAAATCCTTTTCTACAACATTTTCTTCTTTTTTTTAATGCGATGTCAAGTATCAAATTACATGACTAAAGAGCCCGTGACATGATTTCTGTGCAAATAATTTAAATTCGATATCGACGGTAATTTACTATTAACTTCAACCTTGAATCCTTTTCATCCTTTTAAGAATGAAATAATTAGACAATTCTAATTCGTTTTTTGAATAAACTAATCAGGATTAAGATATAACCATAGTGTTAATTCGTCAAGCTGGTGCAATCCCAGGCGTTTTCATTCATAACGATAGAAAGTCCAGAGTCTTACATGAATTACTGTGCCTATCACTCATAAGAGTAGGATCGTTGATATGGAAATAACGCTTGAATGTCATAGCAATAGACGCGATTTTAGCTTGCACATCGAAAAGTATTACGTAAATGGTTCAGTAGAAGAATCCACGTATATATCAAATAAATTTTACGACTCGGCTAAAGCGTTATATTACGTTTGTAGCAATAAAATACTAGATACAAGTTTGTCAAAGAAATATTGTTAACTATCAATTGTCGTTGCTTTACTTGTGAGATTTCTGGTTTATATTAAATACATTATAGAGTAGATTTTATTTTGCACACATTAACGAATTCCAGAAGGACTTATGTCATAATAAAACCATTTGTTTAATGAGCAGGTCTTACCTCTCTATCTTTCAGCGATTCTTGTCAGACTACCTCTGCAATAAAATAGATTGGCAGGTGATGCAAAAGCATATGAATACTATTGTAGATGTATTTATTTATAAAGACACATACGAAGATGAAAGATGGATCAAAGTCAGTGGTAGCCCAGAGAAGCAAGAAGGGCAGACCACTCATCCGATGGTCGGATGATTTTAGAAGAATGGCAGCATCAATGGATGCATGGACTATGAGAATTGGAACGCAAGATTGAATATGATAATGACAGAGGTATTTACAATATACATAAACAAAAATAATTTACACTAACAAAAATAACATACTTCGTAACGCGCACAATTTGCATATCAATAAAAAAATAATGTTCAACGACATGCACATATTGTTTCATTGAAACTTAAATAAATTTAAAACGTATAAATGTACAAAAGGCTCTAAAACGTTCCGATGAGTTTTTGTTTATATAGCTCTTATTATTAGCTATTTTGTTGCAGTTTTGTGTTTAAATTAACTTCTCCGTTATCCATTATCCCTTTTGATGTAAGCACGGTTTGATAAACACTGCAAATACTAGTAATTCTTGGGTATGCTTTTACTGCTGATAGTTTTAACAGTAACGTGACTACATGGATTGTCGAAGCGCTCGGATATTATGTTATTGAGGGATATGAACATATCTATAAACTTCAAACCAAAACACGACAAAACCAAGAATTACTGTTTAGGCTAGCACAAAGCCCTATCACCAAGTTAAATATGCTTGAAAATCGTTGCGGCTGCCCAATCTATATATGATTAGACTTTTTCATTGATAATATATAAATAATAAGCACAGTAGTTACTCTTTCTCAACATTTAAAACACAAAGTTATCTTAGTTAAAAACAATTGTATATGTATATATATATATATATATATATATATATATATATATATATATATATATATATGTATACATATATAATACATCCTTAGCAATTATTAAGTATTAACTCCACACTTTTAATTATCTATATAATCTTGTATTGAATAATATGCCCTCTTTACCAATATATTTTTTACAGAGTTAAAAATACCTACGGAATTTAATTATAGAAACGGATACCTTGCCCCAAGAAGGATTTATTGACTTTAATATATCAGTTTTCTCTTTCTAGCTTCTCCTTTGATACAAAATCTTATTTTGTCAATAAGAAACTCAAAACGATTTGAATACAACCAGTTTCAGATATTTTCTTGCTGAAGTTCGTAGACACAAACACATTAATCGGTTAGATTTCCCGTGCCAAAGGAAGCCAAACCAGTATATTTTGGCAGTTTTTATACGAGTCAGCGTTAATATAGCCAAAATAAAATCTATTATTCTGTATGTATAATATGTCTATACTTTTAAATATTAATAATTATAGGGACATAGGGAAATAAGTGGATTTATATATTTTATAAGTACGTTGTACTCCGAGGAAAATGAGCCAGTGTAACTACAGGCACAAAGAAACATAACATCTTAATTCCCAAGGGGGCGTATTGGCGTTGTCAGGTATGGTTAATCTTACTGTGCCATTGTCTATGGGCGGTGCTGACCACTAACCATCATGTGGCTTATTTTCTTGTCCGTCTATCTATAACTAAAAATTTATAGTACAATTAATATACTAAATATGTAACATCCTATAATGAAGTACAATTCCCTATCGAACAGACCATTATTTGCGTAATTGCAAAGAGCAAATAAACATAACTTAATTATTGTATTAGTATTACGTGTCGGATGAGTTTGCATTGATGTAATCAAACATAATTTGTTCACAACACATTCACAATACGTGCGATGAAATAAACATTAGAGAACATATACGAACTAAAATACAAACTCGTAAAATTGCTTATGAAATCCTATGAGTAGGTACCGCCCACTCATATTCTTCTGTCAAACAATAATACTTAGTATTGTTGTCTACTGGATTTTTTATCATCTATTATATACATGTCGAAAAAGCGTGGAGTTAATGCTTGTTGACTTCCAGGCAGGATATATAACATACATATATAATTGTATTTAACTAACATGACTGTATTTTTAGACGTTGAAAAAGTGTACCTACTGAGTTTCTTGCCGGTTCTTCTCGGTAGAATCTACATTCCCAACCGGTGGTAACTTTACTTAATATAGTTTGTTAAATGACCATTCCAAAGTGCTTGCAAAAGCCTACTTGAACAAAGTATATTTTGATTTCGATTTTGGTTTGAAAGGTGAGTGAGCCTATGTAACTACAGACAAAAGGAAAATAACGTCTTTGTTTCCAATGTTGGTGGTGCACTTACCATCGCGTGGCCCATTTGCCTGACCGCTAACCTGTATAAAAAAACCTGAAATTCAGGAGAATTAAATCTTTAAAAGATATCTTTACCAAAGGTTTGTGTTAGGTTAGGTGGTAAATTATCATAAAAGTAAAGTCATATCTTTTAAATATCATTGCTGGCCTAGAGGTTTAAGGCCTCTCCGCTTGAGGAGTTAGGAGAGGGAGTTAGGAGATAATTTCACCAAGCTGCCCTCAAGTGGGTCGATTATGTATCAGATTTTTCAACCAAAACATGCAGGTTTTCTCACGATGTTTTCCTTTACAATTGAGCACGAGATTAATCTTAAACAAAAATTAAGCACACCGTAATTCAATGGTGTTTGAGTTTTAATTAAATAGTAGTTTGATGAATAATTCATATTTTAATAGAGTACAGTAAGTATTCTATCAGAAATATTACGTTAGAAAGTTACTCAGCCAAAAGGACTAAGAAGGATCTGAAATTAAGTTAAATATCACCTATTTTAAATGTATTTTCAGACAATTCTATTGGCTTAAAGATCTCACGAGGCTTAATTCAATTGAATAGTCTATTTCACGATCATGAGTGCTTTTAGAAATATAATGAAGATCGAACTGGAAGCACTTTTTCCTTATATATTGCTGCTATGAATCGTTTTTCTGATGATCTCTTATAAATAGAGAACTGTATTGCTCGTTTCACGTAATACGACTACGATCTTGTTTTATTTATAAAAATGTATTTTATAACGGATATTTTTATTAAACTAGCAGTAAAGTAGATCGTCGACTCTTACGTTGATCTTGTAGCTGTCCGCAGATTTCGAGGCCCTTGGTAAATTAAAAAAAACAATTGTTTTCCTGTCGAAAAAATATTTGTATCTGCCCGGAGTTCAAAGATAGAATGCAAAGGTCATTCCATCGGATGATAGTGAAGAAATACAGAGGTCACTTGTGTTTGTTCACGCATTTGTACTTTATTATGTCCTGCGCATCTGGCTTGTCTCCCTTGAGAGTAATCACCAACCATAAATTAATTATCAATCAAGATACTCGACATTATAGAGTAGGTAGTTAGAATAGTTTGTTTTAAGAGTAATAAGATTTTGATACTTACTTTACTTTAATATTGTTATTTTACGAATAATTTTCTATCGTTATTTGTGGGAAAATTGACACTAAATATAGTGGAATAAGTACATTTTTATAACCAAATTTTAGGTTTATACTTTCCTCGTTTCAAATTACTTTGAAATTCCGAGAAACAAATATATGTCTACATAGTTCTCTGTTGAACTTAATTTCGTAACAGATCCTCCTATAATTACTTTCATCAAGGCGGGAACATAAACTCCTTTGGAAGAGATTTGACATCGAGCCTGTCTGTGTGACGCTGCGTAATTAATTAGGGTCCCGCAAAAGGTGTCGAGGTCCAGTAGCTGTGACGCAGGCTCCTGCGGCAAAGGCAGTATCCGCCCAACCTCCGAAGCGACTACCCGTTCCGTTCCGTCGCGTTTGTGTCGCAAGCGGACCGCGCTCGAAATTTAAATTTAGTATTTTGAGTGACTAACCAAAACATATAGGACCGTTTTTTGTTGCATAAATATTATTCGAGAGAATTTTATCAACAGGATTAATATTAATTGGTATGCGACTGTCAAAATACGATTAATTAAAAAAGTTGAAACAGCGTGAAATATCCGATAAGGGTTGAAAGATTTTAAGCTGTTATTCCGTAATTAATTATTGTATTGTGGTGCTTCGAACTATTTAATTGTTTCATTAAATATTTATTTCCAATTGACCGGAATGAAAATGAGGTAATATATGAATAAATAAACATTAGATTAAACGAGACACATTTAAAATCCGGTAAAACAAAAAAAAAACATTAAGTAGAGACCACAAATAACCATTCTTTTTAAATTGTTCTAACGGGATTTCACGATCTTATTTTTTTTTAATAAATGTTTTTAAGCACAATATGAAATGCCTTTATTTAAAAATGAAAAAAGATTTTTTTATTTTAATAATATTAGCCTAACATGGCATTTTATTTAATCCAATTACAAGACTCGTTTATCTCATAAATTAACCGAACTTAAAAGAGTTGGATCCATACAAAATACATTTTGTACGAACCCACTTCAAGTACTTGAAAACTAAAATTTTGCTTGCAAAATTTTTTTCTGTTTTGTGTGTGTATTTTTATAAACAAAATATACGTATATTTTTGAAAATATGTTTTTTTATTAATTTTTTTTTAAATACAACTGCATGTAGGTTTGTATATTTGATGCAGCAACTAAAATTGGTAAAAACGTACCATCATATATTTTAAAAATAGAATAAATAAAATTAAAAAAGATTGAACCAATTAAAATATTATATTTATTATATTTGAAAATACTTTCAATGAAATATTTGGTAAATAATTTAAAATTTTATTTCATTAAGCATTTTGTCATTCGAATGAAACATAATTATCTTAACAATGGCGATGTTAGTACCTATTGGTTCGATATTTAAATATTAATTAAAGATTAATAAATAATTTAATATCATATTCTGTCAAATGCTTGTAATATTATAAAATTATTTATTGTCTGTTTATTTTAGAAATTTATAAATATAACTTCGTATGCTTCTTAAATTTTAGTGAATTTAAGAAAGTTTTTGGTAGCATAGCAATTTTTATTATATTTATTCTTGAAGGATTTATTTTAAAATACATGTGTTTTTTCTAGGGTACAAGCTGATATTTATTTGAAATTTCACCATAAGTTTTTACTAAGATTTAGCGACTTGTGGAGAAACTATTATAGACAGACAGACATTGGATTGGGATTTATAACATTAGTATGGATTTTAAACGATGTATATTCATGACTTCATTCGGAAACATCACGCACCTGCCCTTATTTCATTTATTTGGGACAGCGCAGTGCGTTTTATAATACTGCAAAAAATACGGCAGATTACGGCCGGACACCGCCAAATTTTCTTGGGAATAATCTTTTGTTTTGGTTTATGGTATTGGATGGGGATCCAACAATACCACCGGTAACAAAACAACACCAATATTGGGAATTCAAGCCCGGGTAGGCACTGCAGAAATTCCATGTACTTAATTTGTGTCTATAATTCATCTCGTGCTCGCCGGAGAAGGAAAACATCGAGAGAAAACTTGGGTCTAATTTCAATGAAATTCTGCCACATGTGTATCCAAAAACCCGCAATGGAACAGTATGGTGAAATTAGCTCCAAACCTTCTCCTCAAAGAGTGGGGAGGTCTTAGTCCAGACTTGACAGTATGTTATTTTACTTTTTATGTTTGCGACGAAAGTAGATGTCAAGTCTGATTCGTGGAACTTCTGCTGGATACGTCGTTGTATAGCAATGAGAGGAAGTATCGGTGGAAATCAGAATAAGTAAAAGAGGGAGATTTTGTACAGTTTTATTCGAACCACATAGCTCTAATAGTGCCATCCGAATGTAGATCATTCCTAACACGTACTACGTATTCGTATAATACGAAGTACTAGGAAAAACGCAAACAGTTTTCATTCGTACTAGAAAACTAAAAAATAGGCTTCCAAAAGTTCTAGAAATTAAAATTTTCTGTATCCTCATGTGTTATTCAGAGGATCCGTTGTATATATGTTTGGTAGAAACGTAAGTCGTTTCGATAGTAGACTTTTGGTAACAATTTCGAAAAATACTACAGGTACATAACCTTAGGTAATTGTTGAGATGGAGATTTAAGGAAAGTTCTAATATCTTCGAGTCCTAAAGAAAGTGACAACTTTCCATATGAATAGTTCCATGCAAGAATGCCTTCTAAATAAAAAAAAAATACTTATTTACTCTTAAATATTGATTTGCTTATTTTACTCAGTTGGTTTCACAAATATATATTACATAAGAGCCGAGATGGCCCAGTGGTTAGAACGCGTGCATCTTAACCGATGATTTCGGGTTCAAACCCAGGCAGGCACCACTGAATTTTCATGTGATTAATTTGTGTTTATAATTTATCTCGTGTTTGGCGGTGAAGGAAAACATCGTGAGGAAACCTGCATGTGTCTAATTTCCAACCCGCATTGTAGCAGCGTGGTGGAATATCCTCCAAACCTTCTCCTCAAAGGGAGAAGAGGCCTTTAGCCCAGCAGTGGGAAATTTACAGGCTGCTAATATAATGTAATGTAAATATTACATTTTGGTATTGGAATGCATTTTTTGGTGTTGGCGATCAACTGTTAGGCATCAAAAGTAACCTATTTCTAAAGTAACCTATTATAACAAATTTCATCAAATTCGGTTCACTGGTTTGACCGTAAAAGCGTAACAGAGAGACAAAATTACTTTCGCATTTATAATATTACAATATACAAAGAAGAAAGTAGACCGCGTCTTGATAGAAACTGTCATTCGCTCATGAGCAGTACACAGCATTATAGTGATTATTCGGTTGGATACCTTGCGAATACGCCTTCAAGCGTTAACCCTTAGTTGTCCTTTGTACCTGTAATTACACCAGCTCACTCACCATTCACAACAGTACTCAACACTGACATAATTAAAATAAATTGAATAATTAATGTGAACAAGCAATACGTAACATTTATCAGGATGCTTTTCGCGGTGCTTATTAATTAATTTAAATCCACTTATGTTTTGATTTTCATGTAAATTATGTAATAATTTAATTGGTAGAAAAAAGATTTTTTTTTTTCTAGTAGAATTTACATTTCGAACCGGATATAACTTAAAATTGTCTTATATTAAATATTATTTTAAGTTATGTTAGTAAGCCTCATTTCGTTAAAGTGTCCTTTAAATATTTGAGCGGCGTTTATTCACTGGCGAAATATGGTTATAGACAAAATTCCGAGCCAGAATATACTATGCGAAAATATTTTAATGATTTTATTATTACTGGCAACACTACAACACCATCGAAGTGTCATAATTCCTTGCTCGTAGTAGGGATAATTACGCCGAATCGCAATATTGTTGTTTAATAATTATTTTTATATTGCCGATCTAATACCAAACCTATATAACAAGTCTATATATTATAGATTTGTTAGATATATATTTAATAGGTTATGTGTGTTTGTTTGTATGTAAGGGGTAATCTCCGAAACTACATTATTCCTGAGTAATAAATGTTTTAAATTATATTTGTATCGATATCGTACGAAGCCAGGGCGGATTGCTAATGATAGTTATGTTTTTATAAATTTTCACATGTATACGTTACAACAACACAAATGCAGTTATAAGCTTAATTTGTAATTGTTTTGCTTTTTTTTGGTTTCAGCTGTCCGGGCCTTATTTCACTGTTTAGTTTTAGTTAGAGGTGGTGGTTTAAAATTTTTCTTATTTAATAAATCTTAGCAAATCTTCGCTGGAGTAAGAGCTCGTCGACCTTCTTGAAAGACGTAACCTATATTGACTGCCTATTTTTTTCTTTTTTTTTAATGTAACATATTTTTCTAAGACATAGATATACATATATATATTCTGTCCTTTAATAATAATTATATTTTTCTCTTTGTTTTGCTGTTGATTCATATAGAAAATGATATTCACGTTTATTACGTCAATCGTCTAAATTTAAAGCGGGTGAAATTTTGAAGCGTCTAATTATATAATATTATATACTAAGCCCTTCACCGAAACGCATTGCATATTCTCGTATAAGCTTAACGTTTATTACTTTAGTATTTTTTTGAGTATAAAATACCGTCTTCTCTTACATTAATGAAGAGTTTAATGATAGTGCTTCATTTTGGGTCTTCCCAGTATTATAGAATTTACTTTCCTTAAAGTAACATCCTGTTAATATCTCATATCTATCCTATCTTTTGAGGAAAAGATTATGGAGTTTATTCCACTACGCTGGTCCAATTTAGGACACACATGTGTCAGGTTTTCATCTGACATATGCAGGTTTCCTTCTATGTTTATGATGTTTTGTACGAGATGAATTTGTTGTTCGGGATTGAACCCGTAACATCCGGTAAGGATTCACGTGTTTTAGACACTGGACCGTAAGTCGAGATGTTACGGTTATTATCCTTAACGGCTTAGAATTCATTTAACCTTTGAAATTGTATATTCAAAAGTGCTTGTAAGAGGTAAGAGCCTGCTTGAATGAAGTATATTTTTTTATTACCTGGCTGGTTGAGTTACCTATCTTATAAGGCTACAAATACCAGAAAATTAACTATGAAGTACAAGAAGTACAGACAAAAAGTTAATGTTGCTTTTAGTAATTGAGATTGACTATTTGGTTGGCTACGGCTGAAACTCGGATTTGAATTAAAATTTGACTAATAATTAAATTAACAAAAACGCTGCCTCCATTGATTGATGCTAATCTATAATCTGTAAATTTTAGTGATCACATTAATATGTATATTGTACAGCATATTGATATTCAAAATGGCGCAAAAATAGCCGTATTCCGTATTTTCATTTAAAAATAAAGGATCTATATAGTTATTTACATTTCTATTAAAGTAAATTTAAATTCTGTCAGTAGTTAAAAACATAGCCCAAAAAATTAATATGTATTTTATATTCAACAGGTCGGCCTCCGTCCGCCATTTTAAAATATTATGACGTCACATACTTCAAAATAATTGGAACACGTTTATGAATTTTAAAATCATAATTTCTAATTCGAGTGAAATGTTTTCTCATAACCGAATATAAAGAATATCATCCATTATATATGTATGTATACTCTTACAATATAGACATACATATATATATAAATATGTATACAGAGCTTATATATGCGTAAGTTTCAGACAAAGACTTACACAGTACCCGCGATTTCACTTGAAATTCAGTTTGTGAAAATGTTTCAAGAACTCGTATACCAATCAAATTAACCTAATTTACTATTTTATAGCATTCCTTATATTAATCTTTCTCATTCGTCAACATTCGGCTTTAGTCTGGGTAGGTAACACTCACTCATAATATATTATACCACCTAGAAGCCATACAAGAGACATAACAACTTATTTGCCAAGGTTGGTGAGGCATTGATTAATTAATTAATGGTTAAAAATGCATACGGCACCAAGGCATACTTGGTGGTAGGCCTTTGTGCAAGCCCGTCTAGGTAGGTACCATCCAGTCATCAGATCCGTCAAACAGCAGTACTCAGTATTGTTGTGTTCCGGTTTGAAGGGTGAGTGAGCCAGTGTAAGTACAGGCACAAGGGTTCTTAAAATCTTGGTTCCCAAGGTTGGTGGCGCATTGGTGATGTAAGGAATGGTTAATATTTATTACAACGCCATTGTCTATGGGCGGTGGTGACCACTTACCATCAGGTGGCCCATTTGCTTGTCCGCCTACCGATATCATAAAAAAAGGTAGTGGTAACCACTTACCAGGTGACCCAATTGCCAATCCACACATCGATGTCATAAAAAAAAACAAACCCAAACAAGTGTATAAAATAGACCACTTAAAATAAGTTCTTAAAATTAGTATGTTACATTTGGAATTTCAGGGTAAATAATTAGCTCGAATTCCGGTTCATAACACATACATGTATTGTGAACATTTGTCTAAATTTATAACTAACAAATATAACTCAGCATGAATGTGTTTAAAATAGAACATAGACGTCGTTCGATCAAGTGGTCTGTTCTTGAGAGGAAACCTCGATATATCACCCTCTAAAGGGCAGATAACGTCGTAGATACAGCGTTGGATGTCTTCTGCTTGTGATAAATCATAATGATATATTGCTACTAAGTTAACTAACTACGGGGATGAGAAAATTTCAACGTATATTAATTTATTAATCATTGCGCACTTTCTGTATTAATTTTCCTATTTCGTTTTTGTGTTATTTGCAAAACATAACTAGACATAGATCGTTTTAATATCACTTATTTCATTTTCTTTCTTATGTTTTTGTCCATGAATACTATATATTCATAAAAATGAAATGAATCCTCAAACTTAAATTCTGATGCTGGCTAGTAATAAAAATATGCAGGTAGACTAAAATAAAATACAAATTAAAGATAAGCTACACCAAAGGAATGGACGTCAGGTGAGATACAAATAAAAATAAATGATATTTTGATACCAAAATATTTACAAGGAAACAATGTTATTTGATATTAATATCATATCACAAAGGCAAGTAATATTTGCGCAAGTAACATTTTGTATCGAGATAAGGACCAACTGGTTATCTACAGATCAGAATTTATATCTAATATATTCAAACTTAACAACATAAATTGTTGGATCCTTGTCTATTTTCTCATTAGACAGTGCTTATCTGAGTAAAAAAACGTATAAATCACACGTTGGTTCACTTTTAGAAGCTGAAACAAGAATCTAACTTATTTTATTCGTTACATTAAAAATCTAATTAGTTACCAGTCATTAAAAATTAAGTTATATAATTGAATGCATATTTAAAAGAAAAATTTAACCTGCTATTAATATTATTTATTGTTGTAGAAGATACTAGTTTTGATAAGTCTTTTTGTAAGGATGGTCATGGATGGCAATGCGGTCTGCCCTCACTATGAACTTTCCTGTTGACGCGCATAAAGACATTGTTTAATAAAACCATTTGCTTTTATAATTCTTTATAAAATTTTGTTAATGCGTCGGCTTAAGTGATATTACATACAATACATAAAAACTATACACATGTTGTTTGAACATGGGTTCACACAAAAGGTAAACAGTCAATTATACCTGATAGTATCAAAGAGAGGTCGGTTGCTAAAATTTTATCTTCCAAAAATCGATTCCATCGATATAAATTCCAAATGGGACGTTGAAGGTATTAAGCATATATATACAACTACATTTTATTGTAAATATATAGGAACGATCAAAGGAGAGTACAGTAAGAAAAATCTCTGTACTTCAAAGACACGAACGTTTTGATAAGATCGCTTGTATTTTGTCCGAGTATATTTTTCGCTGAAACATTTCGCATCCGGCTACTGGACTAAAAAGTTTCTTTTGCAATCGGTTAAAACTTCCAGCAGGACAGTAACAATGAGAACTTTTATTTGGGCACAAAGCGTTGTTACGGTCTCGAAATGCGAGATTCTTGTGTTCATAGTAATTCGTACGAGGGCACTCAACGTTGAAACGAGTTTTATACATACTTTAATGGACGATGTTTGGAACAATAGAAATATACCGAGTAATATGATGCTTTTAGATGTTTATATTTAATCACCTACAGTAAACTTGAAGGAATAGCGCTACTTGGTAATATACATATATAAAGTGCTCGGAATACCAGAAATTTATGGGCATGCTTTATGATTCATCTAAAGCATTTGACAGCGTAGCATACGATGAATGCGCTTATATATATGCTTAAACATTATGGTAGCAAAGGTTTGGTTGATCTCATTGCTTTATATCTAAGTTAAAAAGCCCAAGACTTTATTATTATTACATACAATCACAAGGTTATGTGTAATTCACAAGGTTTAATTTTAGGTCCATATTTATTTTTAAGATACATAAATGATGTAAATATGTTAAAGATATATTAAATTATAGCAACGTAGATAATATATAGTATGTCTAATACGAATTTGGTTTCTAGCAATTTTGTCTTAGATGAAGGAAATTAATGGTTTCTTTATCAAATATAAAACAAAAATAATTTCTGCTCTTGTTGGAACATATAAATATTATATTGCTATGATATTTTAAAAAATAACTGATTCGAAATGAAGTGCTCATTTTTCATCCCTTATAGACAGTATCAGCTCCATACACGATAAGAGAAGTCAAACACCTAACTGACTTTGATAGTACTCCTCTGTATATTATAGTCATTTTGATAGTATCATGCCTTATGATGGTAATATTAAATAAAAGAACTTTTTTTGGGCTATATGTAATTCAGTAAATTGAACCTCTACCAAGGATAATTTAAATTAAAAATAATTACTTTAATAATACTCTTGTTTATTTGTGTCACATTATTGATAATATTGATAAAAAAGTAAAGATAAATCCGTAGAAACAAAGTTTCCAGTGCGCTAACTCGATACATCCTCCTTGAAAAAGGCATTTATTTTATAATAAAATCCCGCCGACTCTCGCATTTGCTAATGAATAAATTTAATGTTGATGTTGATGTTGAAAAATCATAAATAGATAATGCATATAATTATACAGGTGATGAAAAAACGTAGAGTTGGTATTCGTTCAATTTCAATGCAGGTTTATAGGCATAAGTAATTAATTCTAATTATTATATTAAAGGAGATTTTACTAGTGAAAAAGAAGAAATGCTTAGATTTTGTTGCTTGTAAGGACCAAATTACTTTACGTAAAAGTAACAACCAGCGTTTATCCCACGGTCGGGCAAAAGCCTCGGCCATGTGTATTATTATATATGAATGTAGAATATTTAGATTTGTTTTTTTTTTGCCTGCAAACAACTGTAAACAACTGTTAGAGTTAAACGATCATTAACAGTCTTCTACCAAGTAAACCCTGAAATTTTCCGTCTTATAAAGTTTTCTTTGTACTTGTAAATAGCCTAAGAAACAATACTTTTAAGACTATATCTTCTATATGTACAAGCATGATGGATATTATAGTACAGGAAGTTGAGTCATAGTCGAGCTTCGTAAAATAAGCTACTGTAATACTATATACAAATAAGCTATATAAATAAAATGTTAGAAAGATGATCAAGAATTGGAATAGCATTTGATAGAGTCACTCTTTTTTATGATATTGTTTTTTTTATGACGTGATATAGAATGATATGATTTGTTATATATATTTTATGAGATAAACATTCTTTATTCAACTAAAAAATACTTCTCATTCGTCATGTAATGTTGAATTAAATGTGAAGGACCCACCTTGAACCTTGGGTACTAAAATGTTATGCCCCTCGTGTCCATAGTTATACTGCCTCACTCACCCTTCCAACCGGAGCTCAGCAATACAAAGTATTGCTGTTTGGTGGTAGAATATCTGATGAGTGGGAATATCTAACTTACCTAACCCAGCCGGGCTTGCACAAAACCCTCCCACCAAGTTCCTCTGTTTGTTCCGTCTTAGGTTTATCAAATATGCTTTTCCATACATGTATAATATGTTTTTGCTGTTTATATAAATTGTCTAAAAAAATATTATATGTTTTTATACTTTTACAAATATGATATAAATGAGTATCACAGGTATGTATTACACGTGTGATTTTTAGAATTAATATGTACTATATTCACACAAAATAATATTGCTTTACGTGTATGAATGCGTATTAGGTTAGCTACCCTTAGATTGAGTATGCAGATATCTAGCGTTGTATATCGAATTATAAATAAATTCATACAATATGCATACCCTGTAACTAAAATACCAAACAAGAATATGAACTAGCACTATTTGAATGGCGTTCAATAATTCATGTGTTGTTAATATTATTGAATAATTTAAAATCAACGTCAAATATATGTAGGTACATATCATGTTCTTTATCTAAATAGCTTTTGCTGAAGTTCCGTAATTACTTAAGTATTTATCGAGCGTACCTATATGAACGAAGCATCAGCGTGTTTTTCATATATTTATTGGGACTGTTAGTATTTTGTTTATTTAAAGCGCGGAAAATAAAAAAAATGCCTTAATAAACCCATATATAGAAGTAATACTAGCTATGCCACCAGTATAATTTTTGTATTACTCATTGTAGGGAATTAGGTTTAAGTGAGGTTCGTACCCATAATACCCCGGTTGTCCTCTGCACAGATTGCAATAGCTAAAGCAGGGTCCAGATAAATTATGCATCATTTGCTCGATCCGTATCATTCGTCGTACCGTACCAAGCCATTATGGACGCTTTGGAATCTTTTTGACATATCGTTCCGAGGGCAGAAAAAGTCTGATATATATAAATATATAATATATTAGTTTATTACCTTATATAGCTGCTCCAAAAATGTACACTTAATGTTACTCACCGCGTGCCTCAAAAAATAGTCTTAGGTTCTGCAACTGAACTCTTCAGAAATTTCGGATTGGCCCATTAAATTATAAAGGAATAAAAGTTGTACATTTAGCTGAGCCTTCCAATATCTTCTCACACATTTAGCTATTCTATGTACTTATGTTATTGTTGATGTTATTACCTTTTCTTTTACACAACAATTATAATGTTGTTATAATAAGTGCAATACATTTTTAGCTCTTTAACTTGCTGTTAAACTAGACTAGATAATGGGCCACCTGACGAGGTCCTGCTCATACAAGCTATTTTAAGAAACATTAAACAGGCTTACATCGTGAATGTACATTGGCTCACTCATCCTTTAAACAGAACATGAAAATAAAACTTTGTCGATGTATACATCCTCCACTTCGTATGGATAGAATTCCTACGATTTCCCTATTGAAGTTGAAATTTCCAAAAATCCTTACTTATTGAGTCTACGTCACGAAAGGAGTAACTATGCTAATTTGCTTTTAAGGACGGATAGTTTCGGATATCTCGTGATAAGTCAGTTAGTTATATTCCACTTGAATATATACAAAACATTAAGACTCCAAGTTTTCTTAAACTTTTCGTTATAACATCTCATTTCAAATTCCATTAATCTTTTATATAAATAACCATGTACACTATATTCGCGACTTAACAAAAACTTTACAATTCACATGCATTGCTTGTTACTCGAGTTAAAACTTTAGTAACAAGTTCATATGTTACGTATATATTCAACATTTTTAACGAGCTCATGAAACTCGAAGTCATGGTCGCTTTACGAGGTTGAGCTGGGAAATGAGGGTCAATGAATGATCGTTGCATCATGAATACCTAATTTAATCAACTTGTTATATGAAGTTCATTCACAGCATTAGAGCCAGTGAATTTATGTTGTTCGAGAAAATTCGAAACTGCACGTAGAACACGGTCGTTAGATATCCGAACAAGATATGCGATATTCCAATAATTATTAAAAAGTATATTCATCGAAACAGCGTATCAACATGGAGCGGTTTTCAATATTTTACGACCGTATCCAGCAATGTCGGTCGAACTTGTTTACAGACTAGATTTGCTGCCATGACTATTAAATTGAAAGCAGATATTTTTAGTTCAACTTGTTAATAAATTTAAAGAAAACATTAACAGAGAAGACTTGTTACATAATACAATTATATGGTGATGGTAAATAGGTGGCATTCTGTTATTTAGTCAATAGTATTGTTTTTTCTAAGAAGAATCGAACCACCCCATCTCAACCCGTCGACTTTTTGATACAACTAAGATATATTTTAAACGTATCAACTACCATCAAATAGCATATAACTAACTAAAGGTGAGGACTAAGTAGAAGCATTACCTTCTCATCAAAGAGAGAGGAGTACTTGGCCCAACAGTGGGACAATAAGAAGCTAACTTAGTGTTAGGACTTTGGTACCACCCACTCATCTTATATTCTACCACCGAGCGGCAATACTTATTATTGTTGTTTTCCGGTTTCAAGAGTGAGTGAGCCAGTGTAGCAAAAGCGATAAAGGACATAACACCTCATGTTGGGTATGTAAGAAATGGTTAAAATTTCATGCGGCGTTAAAGAGCAGTGGTTTTCCTAAAAAAAAAAATTAAAGTTATATAAGTTATTGAATAGAGAATACATATCAATAAATAAATATTAACTTTAAGTAGTTAATTATATATAAATATGAATTAAAAATAGTTACTGTATAAATCTTGAGCGCGTGGAATCGTGACAAGAATGCTAGCAGCATTTCCCCGTTGAATCGCAATTCCGATCCTCTGGGCAAAAAACGAACCAGCCCTCCTGTCAGCAGTGGAGGCAAGAAGGCGAGGTGTTATACTTTTAATGAAGATTTTCGCACAACTACTCCAAATTCTTATTGAATAGATTATTTTTGTAACTACCCTATGAACTAAATTCCACTTACGAGGGATTTATTAAGTCAATAGTATTGCACGCTATTGATTAGTTGAAGTAAATATTTGGAAAATAAATTTACATGCCATTGGGAAACGAAGCTTTCGGCAAACAGATACAGGACGAATGAAACTCATAGCTTACATTTGACAAAATTTCTGTTCGTGCGATTTACATTTGTTTTGTTTTTTTATTTTTATACAGTCATAGCGCCGCTCTCTGAGTGGCCAGTGACCTTTTTCCGCTCTCTAAAATTAATTCTTTGTTAAATCATAACAATTTAATAAATTGCAATCAAGAATTATCTTTATTATTCTGCAAATATACGGCTGGTGCTCTTCAAAATGAGAATATAATTGATTTTTTATGTGCAGCTATCGTCCCATAATCACTGGTACAAAAATCGGCTTACCCTATTAATATATAAAATTTTAAAACTAGATTCATAACTAAGGGTCGTTCTGTAATACGGGCCTGAGATTAGTAATTTTTACATTATTTGGACAATTTCCTCAAATGCCTTATTACCAAAATATATATATAATATGGTTTCATAGCCCCCAAAACAAGGACATAGATCACACGTAACGTTGCATGCAATTAAATCTTGCGTTAATGAGATTCCTCTGGAACTAACGCAAGCCGCACACTTGCTTTGTCCTCTGCTTTCAGTGTGAGGCTCCCTAATGTCATTTTAAAATTTGACACTTCCGTCTGTCTAATTCAGATGAGCAGGAAAACTACTTTAGGCAGAATGATTTATGCTTTAACAATTTTCGTAATAATAGAAACCATTGCTATATTTATATAAAAAAGTTCTAGTAATTATTTGTAAATAAGCGAATGTTACATACATTATCAGCCTGTAAATTTCCCACTGCTGGGCTAAGGCCTAATCTCTCTTTGAGGAGAAGGTTTTTGGAGCATATTCCACCACGCTGCTCCAATGCGGGTTGGTGGAATACACATAAGGCAGAATTTCGTTGAAATTAGACACATGCAGTTTTCCTTCACCGCCGAGCACGAGATTAATTATAAACACAAATTAAGCACATGAAAATTCAGTGGTGCCTGCCTGGGTTTGAACCCGAAATCATCGGTTAAGATGCACGCGTTCTAACGACTGGATCATCTCGGCTCTTAGCGAATGATAACATTTCTAGAAATTATATAAATAAACTTTATGGAATATAGTAATATGTTTCATCAATATCAGTTTGGAATACACATATTTGTTGATTGGACATAGTAGTTCTATGAATATGAAATGAGTTTCATTTGATTTATGATTATTTAAAGGTTATTAAAAGATTGACCCGTTAAAACTGAGTCAGTGGATTGGGAAAGTAAACTTAACAGATGACATAAATGAGATTCATTTTCACATGCAAATATAAATAAATAAATAAATATTGGACAACATCACATACATTACTCTGATCCCAATGTAAGTAGCTAAAGCACTTGTGTTATGGAAAATCAGAAGTAACGACGGTACCACAAACACTCAGACCCAAGACAACATAGAAAACTAAACTCTTTCTACATCGACTCGGCCGGGAATCGAACCCGGGACCTCGGAGTGGCGTACCCATGAAAACCGGTGTACACACTACTCGACCACGGAGGTCGTCAAATATAATTCTATAGTACCTGATATCCTTTAAAGGATAAATTGATGTCATTGATATATCATTAAAAAGGGTTCTTCCAAAAAGTTCCCATGTTGAAAATATAGCAGAGAAAATGATTATTAACAAAAATAAATATAAAGTTTCAGGACAGTGAACCGATACTTTATGTTTTCCAACTGTTTGATTAAAGATTTTTCTTTTATGATATAGCCAAAACATTTTTACAAAGCACATAGACTTAGAAACTGGTTCGGATTTTACACGCTCTTTTGTATTCCAAATAAGTATACAATGTATAAAGATTTTTTTTTGACTATTACATACATACATATAAGACTTGAAATTTCAATAACAATTTCGTTTCATAAAGAAAATTCGCACGAAGAAATTAGATACTGGAGACGTTGCAACACATTAAGTTGTATGTAAACGAATATATTGGGAAATAATAAAGAGTCATATTTATTTTAATCCAATAAATTCGTTCCGAATGTCATTATTTTAGAGCGTATAAATCTATATATTTTAAACGTTTCTTGGACGTTTATAATTTATTAAATAGCGAATATAAATCATAAATTAAACAAGATCAGCGAATTAATTTATTCAATAAGCTTTAGTTATCAGGCTAGTTTTAATGCATGCCTATCGACAGTCTGCAACGCGTTATTAATGAGATCAATTAGCGAATGTCAATGTTCAAAGTGTTGGCGTCGTAACGATCGACATTGAATACTATTGAATTGACCAAATCATTTGTAATGCGTCAATTATTTTTTCTTACTAATTAAGGTATGTATTGTATATATGAATAAACTAGACAATAGGTCTTTTGACTGGTTTTTAAAATCCATTTTTTTTTATTAAGTAGAGGTTAAGGAACCTAGTAAAAGTTTGTTTATGTTTTTTTTTAATTCTCGTACATATTTGCTGAAAAATATCAAATTAAAAAAATTATATTTAAATAGCGCGCGTAAACGCTACTTTCACAATATGGCGCTGCAATGGGATCGGTGACGTTACTTTCCTGTATTGTAATCCGTGGCACATATAATCCACTTACAGTAGGCAAGGGAGGTTAACAAGCAAGTGACGTCATCATAAACCCGTCCAACCAGGAGCGTTTTGTGTCACGTGACAAACGTTTAAAAAAATGCATTTTTATTAATGCATTTTTGAATAAATTCATTATTATTTTCAACTTTCGTTAGTAAATAACCATTTTTAAACTCATAATATATACTGATTACAATAATTGACGCTTTATTTTTCGCATTATCAAATAGCCTATTTATTAACTTGGTGATAGAACTTTGCAGCCTGTCTTGATATATATCATACACTTTTTACATATGCTATCGTCTCACAACAATACCTAGTATATTTTGGTTATGTAGGACCACTTTTTTACTTCAAAATAATAGTACCTCGTATGGTTTGCGAATATCGTGTTTATAATTAATTTAAAAAATACTAAAGCACGATATGGCAAACGGGGCTTTAATCATTGTTGATAATAAACTCATTTCATAAATTTAAACTTCGATTTCACTAATTTGAGTAACGCGATTTTTTTTAATAATATTTAACAATACCTGCGCGCTGATATGAACATAGTGGAACTACGATATATTTTAAACAATATTTCAATGTATGAAATATTGTGTAAAATATTTATATAATTAAATCCAGGGTGTTTTAATTTCGTCCACTCGTTGAAAAGTCGATTTAAAAACATTTATTTTGCTTTATTGAATTTCGGAAGCGTGTTTGCAAATAGCACATCTGTAGTACATGAACAAATATCGATTTGTAGTGTGTATACGATCTTATCAAAGAGGATATTTTAGTAAAGAATACGTAAATAAAACCTCTTTGTATGTTTTCTTATGAAACGTTTTATGATTTACATTCTACGGTTCTTGGATTATATTTGTTTGGGAGCACACGTCAGGGACACCTAGTCTGGCTATATATATTTACTTTTATAAGAGCCAAGATGGCCAAGATCACTTGGCTCTCACATCTGAATCTTAATCATGAATTCATGTCTAATTTCAATCAAATTTTCCTACATGTTTATCGATAAACCTGCATTGGAGCAGCGTGATGAAATTAGCTCTATATCTTCAACCTCAAAGGGATAGGCTTAGCCCATCTTTGGGACATTTACTGACTGTTGCTACTGGGTTACATTGTGCTTTTGTATTTCAATGCTATATCAATAGTTTTAACGTAGCTTATAAATTTACATTGTAATAAATATCAGGTATTAGGATGTAAGCTATTTAACAAGCTCATCCGTCGGGACGCAATCTAATAAAAAAATTGTATCAAATCAAAATATATTTTATTCAATTGGGCTTTTACAAGCTCTTTTGAATAGTCATTTTACAAAATATATTCAGTGAAGCTACAAATGGTTTGACATGTAGATTCTACCGAGGAGAACCGGCAAGATATTCAGTAGTTACTCTTTTCTAACATTCAAAATATAACGTTATTTTAGTTAAATACAGTTATATATTTATATAATATAACCTGCGTGGAAGTCAACAAGTATTAGTTCCGTGCATTTTTATCACCCATGTAATCGTGTATTATATGTTTTTTTATTAATGTGTTTTTTTTAAAATAACTTGAATTTATGAATCGGAAATGTTAAAAATATTTTTGGAATTTTAGTATAGAAACGGATACCTTGCACAAGAAGGACTCGTTGACTTTACGGAGTCGGAAATTTGGCGATATAAGCTTATCCTTAGGTCTCATATACATACAATGATTATCATCGAAGTCGAAATTGTCACTAAATATAAAATTTATTCTTTCTTAAATTAATAAAATGTTGGAAAAATATTTCGACATTTGATAAATATCATCAAATACGTACCATACATTATAATGATGACTTGATCATTGTAAGTTTCCTTCTTTTTGTGTTTGTTGAAGGAACTAAATTATTCATTCGTTCATTCATTCATTCTTTCATTCCATAATATACTAAGGTACTTGACTGTCTTTTGTAATTAGTGACTGAAATAAGAGAAGAAAAATAAGTGAAGTGATTAAAATAGTTTTTCACGTGTGAAGTTAATGAAAAACAATGTGATTCGTGTTAAAATGCAATGGGCTGGTGGAGGGAGGAATTCGTCGATGATTAACTTCCAGGGGATAATGAAATCGGTTACATGTCTCTAAAGGACGTCAAAGGCTCGAAGATGTCGGCAGGTATGTGAACATATAATTATTTTATAACGTAAGTTACGTTGGATTCGTTTGAATAAATTAAGAGATGTTTTATTTCAATGACACTTAACTTAGGTAGGTTGACTGGTAAATAACGCGCAACGTTTTAAACTTTACAATGCGCAAAATTAGCCTTACATGGAATACTGCTTTCTGCTCAAGCTCCCTAGAACCAACCTCTTCCATATGAACGCATTGTTGTGACATGAACGTGGAGTGGCGAATTATCGACGGTCAAGCGATTTTCGACCGGTTCTATGTATAGCTCTGCTTAGAAATGAGGGACCACTTTGCATCTTCTCCCGCTTTTTTCACGGCGAATGTTCCGAGGATTGTTTGGATGAGTTTCGGTCACGACTGAATTTCTATCGGACATCGCGTCAGAATTTTAAATTCCACCTTGATGTCTGAAAATCCACAACAACGTTATATTTAAGGCATTTTTGCCTCGAACAACCAATTTGTGAACTAACTTTCACCGGCGGTTTTCTGAAGCGATATAACTTCAAGAAAAAACGCTACTCATTCCTCTAAGAACGGCAATACATCGAAAAGTCCCTTGGTGTTGCAAATATCCATGGGGGTTGTAGTCACTTTTTATCAGATCAGCCTGTTTGCCACCTATTGCATAAAAGAACAGACTTATTGCATTATTTCTACAATTTCCCATATAATTTTTTCTTAGAAATAAAAGATTATGGCTTCATAAAGAATGAAGTCTTGATTTGTATTGATTAGGTAAGAGGAAGTTATTATCCGCACACAAACCACAATTGGCTTTAGTGGTAAGCTTTTATTATAATAGAACGGTTTCATTTATTTTTATTAAATACAGTAAATTTTACTGCTGGCA
Source organism: Vanessa tameamea (assembly GCF_037043105.1). NCBI lineage: Eukaryota > Metazoa > Arthropoda > Insecta > Lepidoptera > Nymphalidae > Vanessa > Vanessa tameamea. The sequence goes on along the minus strand of NC_087314.1, from coordinate 2,151,330 downwards.
GTGGTCTGTGAAATGGCCGAGTGGGCGGTACATCAGTATATCTGTTACTAATTCTTTATATTATCGTGGCTTAGAGAATGCATTAAATGTGTGCTTCCAGGAACACGACATATAAGACCTCAAATTTTAAGGTTATCTATATAGATAGATAGATATCAAGTTATCTTATAGAGCAAATTTCATTTTGCTGGGGTCAGCTCCATATGCACGTTTCGTTTACATTTGAATATTAACGGCTGTTCGAACCGTCTTTAAATTCCGTAAAAAGTCCTGCTCTGTAAGGCTGCGTCTCCATCGAATGAAAATTGCAAACTTTTGTGTTAACAACACAAATTGAAGACTAAAAGTTGCTGTAATTGACAGAGATTGTCAACAAATTTTCTAAAATAGAGAACGTTGCAAAAACACGTCAAAAATTGAAAAATTACTATTTCAAAGGAAATTATTATTCAACACTGGATGTAGTTTCCAGAAGTACGATCTCAGTTCAATTTAAGTAGAAGTACATTATACGTTACAAATAAATCTTGAATATTATGTAATATTAATATCCGTCGCAAAATACTGCTTAAATATTCACCAAGACACGAACGAAGCGCTTATTAAGGCTTTGATACTGCTGCGATGATATTGCCGTCTAATTACACTGAAACTTAAGTTCCCTAATTGATTTAAGGGCTCGTTAGGGAAATGTTTTCCATTACTTTAAATTACTTTTTGGAATAACATATTATTTTTAATTTTAGAGTTAATTTTACTAAATCGTAATATGCTAACGGTGTTCTGTTATTGTATTATTACATAGTTGCAGTTATGTTATATCTATGTATTATATATATTATAATAATAATATAGTATTATATGTATGTCAGTGCGATCCGAGTTCGTGGTCGCGTATTAGTAGATGTACATATGTATGTGCGGCGTTTTACATTATTGCACATTACACGTATCTCTGTCACAATTTCGGCGCGTCTATAGATTCTGCCACGTCGATATTGTAGCTGGTTTATATATGTATATGTTACTGTAAAAGCTCGAACTAAGGTAAACCTTAAGATTTTCCAGTAAAACCTAAGATTTACCTGAGTTGGTAAATGTAAGTATTTATTATAAAGTGACGACTTTTTCGGACTTTTACCGTACCAACCTAACCTAACCAACATGTAAATCCTAAGATTTACCAAGTGATGTGATGGTAAAAGTTCGAATCCCAAAGTTTTATGGACATTTACCATTCATAATCGGTAAATCTTAGGTTTTAATGGAAAATCTTAAGATCTACCCTAGTTCGAGCTTTTACAGTAACATATATAACCACTTATACATATATATATATATATATATGTATAAGTGGTTAGACGTCAACTCGTTATCAGACGTGATGATCTTCGAAATGAAAGTAGTCGTTCACATTTGTAATATATTTTCGATATTCACCTCAACTATAAAACTCTTCGGTTGTGTTCATACTGACACAGTGGCGCCTTGCTCGCTTGCAGCTTGACGTTGTAAGCATGTACGATAAAAAATAAATAAATCCTAATTAAACTTTTTGATGCTCTCGACACCTCGCCTTATGGCTTCCACTGGTGACAGGAAGGCTGGTTCGTTTTTAGCCCAGAGGATCGGAATTGCGATTCAACGGGAAAATGCTGTTAGCGTTCTTGCCACCATTCCACGCAGTCTAGATTTATTCCGTAACTATTTTTAATTCATATTTGTTTATATATAAGGACTCTATGTTAATAATTATTATGTTATTATAATTATATTTGTAACTAGTTTATATGGTAACATACTCCAAGGTTCTAAGTTTAAGTCCCGGGTTGGGCCAATAAAATAGTTACTGGGTTTTCTGTCAACAAAATTTCAGCATTAGCCCAGTTTCTGTTAGTTGGTCCTGTTTATATTACCAGCTTAGCTTTTTCCGATCGTGTCGGATTTCTCGTCCCATCGGATTATGAATGTGAGTGGAAAGAACGTGACCTTGTGTTTGCGCTGTGCGCGCGCTTTTACTATTTAATATTCACTTGTGCACTAAAATATATTCTCTCTTCTTGAAACTGTTGCCGAAATCGGTCAAGGGGACGTCTTATGTCTAGATAAACGTTGACGATAATATTAATAAAATCACATCTCTATAAAAATAATGTATTAACTTAACAAACCTTTGATTTAAGATTTTTTTCTTACAGCGGGGTCAGCGGTGGCCATGATCGGCGCAAATTTGCGCTTCGGTTCAGCTGGCGCTACGAATTCTTCGATCGTGAACAACACCAGACATTGTCCGCCAGGTGGGGCGGCCAGTGCGGCTGCTCTGCTGGCGTTGTCCGGACTTGGCATTTCAGCGAATATAGCGCTCATGGCCGTCATACTCAGCAAAAAGCAATTGCGAAGGTAAATAAAGAATGCTACCGATTTTATAGAAATGTTTTTCCTAGCTCCGTTTCTGTAATCAAAACACTAGATCGGCGTAAACATAACCATACTTTGTTTTCGCACGATAGTTATGTCAATAGGCTTAATATTGAATAAAGACGAAATATTTATCTTACAGAATATCCTATTTATTTTACTGATAAACGTATCAACAGGATACGTTTATTTTGTTCTGTTATTTATTCTTGCTGTGATTCTTGTAGCTTATTCTCAAAATAAACTCACATTTCGAAACATTTTCGAAGAGTTTAATCTAGAAATATTGTTTGATGAATTATGCTTGTCGTCAATATTTTGTAGTATAGTTATTTTGTTGATTCATAATACTAGCTACCATACTAAATATGTATAAAAATATAACAAAATCAAATGATCACTTCGTCTGTAAGTACTTTGTTTGAACCTAAAGGCTCACATATTTTATTCGTATTTGTTTTTTTACAAACATCATACAATATTTGAAGTAATTGGTTATATAATATGTTTTATTCATTTAATTATATAATTATTCATTTGATACATTCCCCTCGTGTAAAGCCATTTGTCAAATTGGTCTAATTTGACAAATCATTTAGCTGAGACTTATTTCAAGTTTATTTCAAACAGCGTCAGTCAATATTGTTTGACCAACAAATTGGGTTTTAAATATCGCTTATTTGGCCCATTATTTTTCAAAAGCATGGTTACTGTAGCCTTATTGATAGTCTTTTTATATATTTACACTTAGTTATAGCGATGGCAGCTTTCTTTTGTACCCGAACTAACTATGATTTTCGATACCTTAACGTTCAGGGAATATTAATTATAGTAATTTAGATAAAAAATGTAGACCTTCATCTTGTTCGAAAATAAAAATATTCTTTATTCAAGTAGGCTCATAAAAGCACCCTTGAATCGTCATATTATAGTGTTAAATTAAAATTAAAATTGCCACCGTTTCGGAAAGTAGATTCTATTTAGAAGAACCGGCAAGAAACTCAGTAGTTACTCTTTTCCACCATTTTTATTACAGACTATGTCAGTAAAGTACAATTTAGTTAGTAACATGATACAAATATACCTACTTTATTCGAAAAGCACTTATAGTTGGTATTTTACAATATTAATGAAGTGCAAAGTTAATGTCTTGAAATGGAGATTTTACTAAAAAAAAACGAGCAAGAAAAGTCAATAGACATACAAATTAATTAAATCATATTTATTTATTTTACCGAAACATATAAATTTATATGCGTAGAAATATCTGAGCTGGAAATATTGCTAGCGTCATCTGCTGATATAAAATCTAAAAATTAAAAAATAGAGCACCGTTTTAAATTAAGAGCACTCATTGTGATTAAGTCAATAAAGGTAAAGGTTGAACTAGCACGAAGCGTACATGCCTTTCATAATATGAGGTAATATTTTTAAAACTGCCAAATCGTCATTTACATAGAACCTTTTTCTACGAATTTTGAAGGGAAAAGTCCGCTAGAGTTTCGACATATTGCTATTATTTTTGGTATTCGGTTATTTTCAACTCTCAGGAATTTAACATCAAGGAAATTCTTTAAAAGTTGAAATGTCAGTTGAAATTTTATGTGAAATTCTATTTCATCACTTTGCTTTGCAGTTCTCAATTTTACCAAGGTTTTAAAGTCTAGAGAAATGTTTTGCATATTGTTACTGATTTGGTAATGATTTGGTTTTATTACAAAGAATACATAAGTTATTTAACCTCAAACAATTCATTGTCATCATTCATTATCATATGACGAGTTTTTTGCAGCCGATGAAGGGTGAGTTTTCAGTAGTTTCAATTAATTCTGTTAATATAAACTCTAATTATCTTATGATCGAAATGAAAAATTAAGATTGAAACTGTAATTTTGAATACTCATTTCTTGCGTTACAAATCTCAGACTAAGTAAAGTTATTTGGAATAGTTATTCAGGAATTGGTGAAAATTATATATATGGAATTTGTATAACGCCCAAAACATGAAAATTCAACCAAAAATTACCCTAAAAATTCTTACAAACTTTCTCTCAATAAGCGATTATCAGTAAAGTATATTGTTTAATTCTTTTAAAAACTCTTTGCAAGCTACTGCTTTATTCTAACTAGTTTGGACTAGTTAAAACTTTTAGAGTATGTGACAGAACAAATGTATCTCGCATTCTAACGAACGTGAAAACGCTTTGTTCTCCGCGCGCTGCAGCGAACCAAGATTATCTGATAATCCTATCAGAACTCAATCGGATCAAAGAATATCCGAAACTAGATCCATTGGTGCGAATATTTTTGATCACGTCGGTTAATTCTATTTATATGCACAACATTTGTAGGAGCTCGATGGTTTAGACTATTATTTACTGAAAGGATATGTGATGCGTATTAGAATTAATAGAATCAAAGACTATTTCGAAACTAGGTTTAGAATATGATGGTTGTAATATGAAACTCGAACCGCCAAATGGGTCACTTGGTGTTAAGTGCTCACCAGCGCCCATAGATATTGGCGCTGTAAGAAATATTAACCATTCCTTACATCGCTAATGCTTCGCCAGCCTTGGTGACTAAGATGCCTGTAATCCCTTGTGCCTGTAGTTACACTCACCCTTCAAACAGGAATACAAAAACACCAAATATTGCTGCTTGGCGGCAGAATAACTGATGATTGCACGAAGCCCTACCACAAAGTTAAGCGTCAAATATCAAATATGACAAAGAGACGAACAAAAAATAAAAACATTTAATTATTTTTTTAAGTGTCACTTCTATCGCGTGTGAATTGCACAAGCGTCCTTATTTTAATCTTTTCAATGTATTAAGTAGCAAAAAATAATAAAATTAAGTAGCAAAAATATATAGTAGCAAAAAAAGTGACTTAGTTGCATGTACTAAGTTACTTTAAAACAATAAAAAATATTATAAGAAAAAAACTAATAGTCAAGAATAGCAGATAACATATGGTTGATTGAACTCATTGGCGTTACATTTCCATGACAACTTCCAAATAGAAGTTCAAAGCATATATTGGAAAAATTTCAAAAGTCACAATGGAAGAGTTCTCTTTTGTACTTCCACGAGCTTGACCCAAAAGAATTTATTTTCCCGATTACTTTTTACGAGTTCATTGAAAACATTAACAGTTGATCTAAGTTCGTGCTGAAGATTTCAAAGAACGTCGCAAAATAGTTTAAGATCAAAGTCGACTGTGTCCTGAAAGAGAACTAAAGTAAATAAAAAATTATATAAAATGTTGTCATTATAAAATCTGCTCATTGATATTTTAATTAAATAATATTTATAATATAAAGACATGAATTGAAAGACATTTCTCATTGCGTCAATGAGACGACTTAATTATTATATAATAAAATATTAGTTATCCGTAGCTTCGGCCGAGTTTCTTTTTACTGTATTTTTAGATGTTGAAAGAGAGTAACTACTGAGTTGCTTGCCGTTTCTTCTCGGTAGAATCTACATTCCGAACCGATGGTAGCTTTACTTAAAATAGTTTGTTAAATGACGATTCAAAAGTGCTTGTAAAAGTCTATTTGAATAAAGTATATTTTGATTTTGATTTTTAAAGTCAGGTTTTATGTATAAAAAAGTAGACTCTTGGGGTTCACGCTTGCTTCGTACCAAATTTCATCGAAGTCGGTTCAAAACAAGCAGACAGAGACTTCCGCATTTATAATATTAGTATAGATTATTTGTAAAAAGTTAAACTACAAGCAAGATATTCTCTGCTTCATTTTCATTGAAGCATAATTATCTCGAATCATCATTGAAGACTAAGTTTGATTAACTAGACAAATAATTACTCGATGTTCTATCCAGAGTAATTTCTGGAATTCCGTTTAAGTTTGACTTGAAATGTTTCGAACAGTTTCCTCCCATTAATTATTGAAAATGGATTATGAAAAATACTTATAGCAAATTCTGCCAAAACACGCTTAAACTATGTCACGTAATAATCTTCTACACAAACATCAATAAACTACAAATGCATTTCTTGAACTTATATTCCACCGAAAATAAATCTGAAATGTAAAATACTGTTGGGCCCAGCTTTGGGAAGTATATTTAAGATAGATTTATAGCGAATTTTGGCCAAACACACTTAAACTATTTCATGATAAATGTCCTTTAAAATCGTCTGCACTAACATCGACGAAATATAAATGGGCTCATTGAACTTACAACCTAGAAAATTGGGATGGTAAAATTCTGTTGGGCAACGAGAAAACAATATACATAAAGCGAATTAATGCAAATCGTGCCTAATATATTATAATTTCGCGGTTATATATATTAGAATCTCTCGCACAGTCGAGTATCAAACATCTAGAAACGCGAACTTTTGCATTTTTAATAATAGCAACATTTACAACACATTTTTTTTATTATAGTAGAAATTTGACAACTCAAAATTTATTATAACTATATATCCGTTTAAATTTTTAAATCCATTACGAATACAATTGAAATAAAACTACATCGAATAATGGAGACGTATTATTCATATTATTTATGTATATATTCGTAATTTTATTCATATTATTCATCATTACGGTCCGTTTCCTCTCAAATTGATAGCAATTTCAGTCTATACACTGTACGTAATTGTATACAACTATTTGCAATATTGTAAAAAGCTAGTAGAAATTACGCAACATTGTTATTTTTTTATTGTTAATATTGTCGGCAAATTGAATAAATGTATTTTATGAATACATTAAAGAAAAAGTAATGTTGATGAATGGGCTATTAAATTAACTTAACCTGTTAATATATTTAAATCTAATTTCCGAAAAACATCGATATTATGGCATATTGTTCAATACGAGATTTTATTATTAATAAAAAAGGGTGGCCTTAGTATTTGTTGATTTTCAGGCATTTAATATATAGATTTGAATTGTCTAGTGCAAATGACATAAACTCTGTAACTAAACTGGTGTTAAAGAGTAACTCCTAAGTATTTTGCTGATTATTCTCCTTAGAATTTAATTCAATATGATGATTCAATTGTTCAAATAAAGAATATTTGAAATAAACAGTTTTTGAAAAACATGTCAACGAAGTTTCAAAATTACGATAATTATGTTCTATAATAGAGTAGTGAAAATATAGAATAAACTTTAGACACAGAGTAGCTATCACCAGACGAGTATATACAGCACAACATGAAATACATTAAAGAACATTTTGTTAAACAACTAAAACGTAACCAATTTTTCCCAGTGTGGTAACAGCTTAATTAAGCTTATGTTATATAAATATCAAATTAAAAAGCAAAAGTATCTAATAGTATTTAATATTAAATAATGTGACATTTCTTGTAAAAGTTATATTATATTTCTCATAGTCAACCGTTATTAAGCTCGGTAGTTACGGATGATAAAGACCAGACCTAAAAGCGGATTGGTACGTCTTACATCTTGGTATTGTAATGAAAAAGTATGTCAGGGTTTTTTTGCTTCTTTTTGTTAATGTGTGCCGAAAGTACACACACATACATATTATAATAGAGATACTGATCCTAATACTATACTACTAGCATAGCAAAATAATGTTTTTTTAATATTCGCATTTTTTTTTTGTAATAAGTTAGAATGATATTAATGATATAGTATATATATTATAATCTATCATTCGCAAAAATATTGAAAAAATATACATAAGTACTCATTAGTTAACAAAGTCATAATTATATTTTAGAATATGACAAAAACATTAAGGAACTCATTTAACATGCAACCGACCACTCGATTCTCTATCTTAAGTCAACTAAAGATGGCCGTCTCGCCGCCCGCGCGTCATATATTTTTTTATGCTACGTCGTCTGTCCGGTGACGTCACTTCCCAAGCCACGTCACTCAGTCTTCGTTCAACAATAATATATATATATATTTAATTCAGGTTTAATTTTTCACTAATTTTACTTTAATGAGAAACTTCTTGCTTCGTTGTGAATGATAATATACATATACTGAGCTATATAAACGAGTACATAATACATTTTACTAACTCAATATTGCGTGTTCACACTGGATCAAAATTAATTTTCAAATGGTAATTAGTGGTAATAATTCGTCTTGCGTTCTGCGGTAAAGAGAGTAGGTATATAGTATAGGTATATATTTGTAAGAGAGTTTCAATTTGTTAGTTGTTGCATATCTAAAGAACATAATGTCATTACACCGTCTTCCAAGTGCATTTTTTAAGAGAACAGAAGAGGAATTAATTTAAAAAAAGAATCGTTCAATACACAATTAGACTTTTAGTTTCTATAACATAAACATCAGATGATTAAGTTTAACAAAACAGAGTAATTAGTATAATAATGATCGTTACGATTCAAGCGCCCCCTCCGACGACTAACAAGCTAATACTCTACAGTGCATTTTTTTTTTGTTTCTGTGTGTCATTTTGCTGTTAGCCCGACTGGTCTTTACAGCGTCACCGTGTGCGCAGCTGTGTTTGTTATTTATGATATAATCTATATGCTCTAATTTCTCTATGGTACAATTAAGTTTTGCCTTCGAAGCTAATTTTGAAATAAATTATACGAGCTACCAATTTCAAACAACCACACAATTTTAATTACGTTAAAATGTCTTCTTAATTATTTATTTAATATACATAGATACAATTATCGTCGTGCCAAACAATCTTTCCATATGTTGGTACTATAGTGTAAACAAAATGTTAACAATATGGCTACGCGTTCTTTCATACCCCATGTAATCAGACTAATGCTATAAATATATAAGTTTCGTAGGTTTGTTTTTCTGGATTCACGCAAAAACGAATATGATTAATACTAAACGTTCATGTTTTACTTGTTGTTAGAGCTTTGTGCGACTCTGTTTGGGTATAGTAATGGTAGATTTCGGTCACGGCGACAAATCTCGTGGGAAACCAGTCAGGACTACACAGGAGATATTATAGTATCATCCGTAACTCTCACAATCCGATGGATCGGCAAACCCACCACGACCAGAAAGTTTTCAGGCTCAGGTCCAAAGACTTTACATTCTTTCCAAGGCGCGGGAGTGTACATCCTTCCAAATTCGAAATTTGGGGCTATTACTGATATTTATTTATTAGAAAAACTCGATAACTTTTTTTTGGCCCGACCTGGGGTTTGATTCCAGAATCTCGGGATCTGTGGTATATCAAGCCACTAGACCAAAGCGGCACTCATCGTACATTCCACCCCAAAACCACAATACTTAGTATTATCTCTTGTCTGGTGGACTTAGTATAGTGTCGGTTCCTCTCAGGTCAGGGTATTTTCTTTTTCAATCCGGTGTTAGTCTTTAATAACTCAAATGCTTCTAAAGGAATTGTTTTGATTTGATTTGTTGTGTTCCAGTTTGAAGGGTAGGTGAGCAAAATTGTAACTACATGTACAACGGACGTAATATAGATCCCAAGATTGATGGTGCATCCTTAATGTGAATATCAGTCCGATGGGATGGCAAATCCGACATGACCGGAAAGGATTCAGGCGCAAGACGAACGCCTTTACGTGTTTTATAAGGAACGTTAATGTACATATTTCCAAGTTTTAGACTTTTGGCTGTTACTATTAGGTTAGAACTCAGGACTTCGAGATCTGCAGTCTTATATCTAGCTGCAAGACCAACCAGGCAATCATAACAACATACAATTTAGAAATTTAATATATTTGTACGAAAGCCATGTTACTTGAGGCATTTGTTTTAGATGACCCGTTTGAATCGCATACTATTTTGGGTTCCCTTTATGTGCAAATATTTTGGGCCCGCAATAATTCAATATTACTACGTGAGGTCTTAGCGTAAACAGCTGTCCTTGAACAAAAGGGTTTCTGGCTTAGTTGGTAACTTGGAATATGTTATGATGGTTTAGAGTATAGTATCTCAGTGAAATATTTTAGTCATTGTTCATGTATTATCTTGTATCATATTGTGATATATGAATTCCTCCAGATGTCTGATATGCTTTGACTGAATTGAATAATTTTATTTATGAAGGGAGAGCTTAAAGACAATTAAAAGCAAAAATCTTTAAAATTTATCTTTAAACAATTTGTATAATTATGCTTATCACAGATAACGTGACGATGTTTTAATAAATGTTACTATATTTAATAAATGTTCTTTTATCGATTTTTCTAACTCTAAAAAATTTTAACTGTGACCGCAGGCAAGAGGGACATAACATTTTAGTTCCCATTTGCGATTTAAGGATTGACTAATATTTCTTACAACGCCATTGTCTATGGGCGGTGGTGACGACATACCATCAGGTGGCTCATTTTGCAAAACAATATAAAAATAAATTGTCGGAGAACTCTCAAAATATTCATGATGGTTAGAGATCACGTCGGCGCGGTAATAAATATTAATCATTCCTTACATCACACCAAGGCGACACAAAACCTAGGACCTGATATGTGGTATTTCTTGTGTCTGTAGTTACTCTGGCGACGACCTCCGTGGTCGAGAAGTGTGTACACCGGTTTTCATGGGTACGCCGCTCCGAGGTACCGGGTTCGATTCCCGGCCGAGTCGATGTAGAAAAAGTTCATTAGTTTTCTATGTTGTCTTGGGTCTCGGTGTTTGTGGTACCGTCGTTACTTCTGATTTTCCATAACACAAGTGCTTTAGCTTCTTACATTGGGATCAGAGTAATGTATGTGATGTTGTCCAATATTTATTTATATTTACTGGCTCATTCGTTTTTCAAATCGGAACTCAATAATATTAAGTGTTGCTATTTGGCGGTAAAATATCATTAATGGGTGGTATTTACCCGGACAGCCTTGCAAAAAGCCACCAAGTGTGCTATGATTTAATTTCAACTCGTGTAGTTTTCGGATTTGGAATTGGAGCACTTAAGTTATTTTCGTATGATAAACAAAATAACGTAAATTTAAAGATTGCAAAACTCAGACCCGACGAGATATGACGGAGATTACTTGTGAACAACTTCGCATAACCAGAAAGCGTGAAATTTTATATTTCTATGTGGAAGGAATATGATTTACATTATTAAAGTGAAAACGCTTTGGGCTGATATGTTTTTTCATAGACATATCCTTGTGTAATATTACAAATAGTATGTCGAAACAGAAATGATTAAATATGACCAACTTTATTTTTATTTTCTAATTTGATTATGAAACCCAATTTATTCTAAGAAAGGATATTTCAATCATACTAAAAATATAAATGTGAAAGTTTCGAAGGCCATTATAGATGAGGAACTGAATGAAATATGTCGCAGAGATAGTCTCAAATAGCTGATAGGTTACTTTCACATGTACAATCTGTAAATTTCCCTCCTGGGCTAAGGCCTCCTCTACCTTTGAGAAGAAGGTTAGGAGCATTTTCCACCACACTGCTCCAATGCGGGTTGGTGGATTCACATGTGGCTGAATTTCGTTGAAATTAAACACATGCAGGTTTCTTCACGATGTTTTCCTTCACCGCCGAGCACGAGATGAATTATAAACATAAATTAAACACACATGGAAATCAGTGTTGCTTGCCTTGGTTTGAAACCCGCGATCATCGGTTAAGATGTATGCGTTCTAACTACTGGGCCATTTCGGCTCTTTTAATTATTGGTTACTTTATATCCCGGAAAATGTACCTAACACGCGAAACGCTCAACTTCCAACAAATGTGGAAGAAGCAGGCGGAAACGAATTGATCATAATAATAAATATATTCTACTTGCAGTACTGTCCTTTCAAGATAAGAGGCAACTTAGCCCACTTGTAAGACATTTAAAGTCTTGACTTCAGATATCATATTGAGCCATCGGACTTCGCTATCCCAAATATAGTTTTTATATAATAATCATGTAAATACTTCAAAAATACCTAGATGTGCTATTTTCTTCTTCGTGAAGCTCAAAGACGTCTTAAGTTATACGAAATTTAGCGTGCTTTTGAAAATTCAAACAGAAATGAACGGCAATTTAATGCGCCCGTCTGTTGAACTTATTTTTAGAGAAAGATGAAGGAACAAGTAATAATGTTGAATGAATGTAAGATAAAATAAGGCAAATAAAAGGAACAGTCAGAATCAGGAGAGACATGGAAATCACATTCAAAAGTATATATATTTACTATTTAAATATCAAATAATAAGGATCTTGTTCCTTTCTTCCTGAGATTGTTACTAAATACCTTTTGGGTTTAAATATTAAATGTTTTTTTTTTTAAATATTAAGTGGATATCACTTGAGACATTTGATGAATTTCTTTTTAATTCTGAAGTTAAAAAGTTATCAATACTTAAGATATACTTTTTCATAAAAGTAAATGAATTGGTTTCTCTGTACTATATTAATAATGTGACATATGTTTCGTTATATTAAAATGCCTGACGAAACGCGACGGTTCAATGGTGATACTCATATAAGGGATCAGACCCTTTTGAGGGTGGCAGCGTGTTAACACGATAGCCCCATCCAATATGCCAATCCATACGAATAATAATATAATCATTGACGAGGGTCATAGTTCTCCTTATGGTAATTCTAAAGTGGCTGACCCTGATATAACAAGTTCGTACGCAACAAAAAATCCGAAATTTTTGGCAATAAAATAGGAGACCTAGTCGATATAGATCTATTTGAATTAGTTATTCTATATTTTCTCATTCTAGATAGCTTGGGTCTAAATAATTTTGCCACAGAGATAGATTACAATCTCAAAAAGTACATAGCAAACGCCGCCCCCCCCCCTCGCGCGTGAAAAAAGCGGCGTGAGAAAACTAGAGTAAGATATTTTATAAAAAAGGAAAGCTGTTTAAAAAAATAATTCATGTTACCTTAATCAAATGAATTATAGCATATAATAACTGATTAAAATGCAATTGCAAGATGATGTTAAATAAAAGCATTCATAAGTACAATATTTATTTATTATGTAAACGAATAATCAATATTAGAAAATAATAAGTCGCTGAAACTGAATGATGAATGAATGAATCACAATATAAAGTATATTTATACATTTCACAGGTGGTCACACGGACTCCTTTTCCACCAAGCGATCGTAGACTGCGCACGCGCAGCCATACTGTTGCCCCTCGGTATCGCCGTGTTCCGCTGCCAGCCAGTCTACAAGTGCTCGTTAGTGGAAACAGCATTTCTATTACTTGTGAGTACTCGTATTGTATTATTTCTTGTTAAGGAATTAGATATACACTTTTACTTTAATTTTTTATTAACTTCATAACCTAGTAGTAAATCGAGATTATTTATTTGATATCAATATGTTGTATAAAATACAAATTTACGAATATAATATGTCACATACATGTTAAGCATAATTATTAATTTTTTATGTATATGATCATTATTTATTTTATAAATACATCTGTCGAAAATCAGAGCATTTGCGTAGATTTAAGCCAGCCTGCTTGCGTTTGCGCGCGAACATTCGCGAAAGCTTGCCACAACAAGCGCTGATTGATTCAATACTTGGGGAGCATGATACAATATTATAGCAGTAGCACATAGTCGTGCCTACGCTCGTGTAGATGAGTTCTTGCGCGATACAGTGCAAAAAGCAATCGTTCATTTTATTAATTTAAGACTTAATTTGAATTCATATTCAGATCTTAATTGATTTCCAGTGAAATTACATTGCACTGCACTTGACGAAAAAATGTTTTTTTTAAAATGATGTTTTTCTTTAGTCTAAGGCACTTCGTAAGCTGTTATACGATTGCAAAGTTACCTCCCGGAAAATTGCGGCTCATGAATTTTTCTATACTTTGCACATATGCAAAGATCCAATTATTTTTTTGGACCACAGCCAACCACAACACCATGTACCACACGGAATATCTTACAACCGAAAATGCTTACAAATCTGTATAAATGTAGACTAAGTGATATTATTCTTGCCAAAAAACTGAGTTAGTTTTATCGTTCAGTGACCTTTTGATTTTACTTCACATTATACGGTTATTAGTTGTTCTTAAAGTTCACAATTCAGGCAAATCTAATGATGAAGAATTTTGACTACTTTCTAATTTTCAACTAATAATAAATAATAATAATCTTATAATATATTACGAGAACCGAGATCTCCCAGTGGTTAGAACGCGTGCATCTTAACCGATGATTGCGGGTTCAAACCCAGACAAGCACCGATTAGTTTTTATGCTTCTGTTGTTTCCTGAAATAAATAAATGCTTATTTCGTGCTCGGCGGTGAAGAAAAACATCGTGAGGAAATCTGCATGTGTCTAATTTCAACGAAATTCTGCCACATGTGTATTCCACCAAACCGTATTGGAGCAGCGTGGTGGAATATGCTCCTAACCTCCTCCTCCAAGGAAGAGTAGGCCTTAGCCCAGCAGTGGGAAATATACAGGCTGTTACTGTAATATATTACTTACTATTTAGTTAAAAATGTATAATATAAGAAAACATTCGTTGAATGTTCATCTAAAAAGAAGAAAAAAAATATAAAAAATATATTATGAAACAATAAGTTCCTTTTAAAATTGAAGGTACCTTTAGTTATTGATGCTACTTTGCATGTAATATTTTAACTTATTTACTTCCTCTGTGACATTGTAAGTAAACTAAATAACCCACTTTTTACTAAGTTCAATTTTAGTATCAAGTTGTTCCTTTGCACACTTATGGTTGACTGTAGTCAGTAAGTTCAACGAGTTTGAACTCGTTTGACCTCTGTCAGTAACATACTTGCTCCTTTAAAAATATTCTCATTAAAATAATTTAATTTTGGGAGGCAAGATGACCCAGATGGGACTCTCTTTGATCTTGATCAAAGATTCCAGACTTATGTCTGACCCAATTAATACTATATGTTTATGTACTAACCCGGAGTGGAGCAGTTTGTAATAAACCCCATAAATTTCTACTTACTAAAAAGATGGTTTTATCGATGACATTTCTTGAACCTTTATATATAAATATAAAATTAATAACATATATCTAAATATCATAACAATTTGAAAAAAATCGATGCACTATTCGTAGTATTCTTAAATCAAATTATAAGAAAATTAAGTCCTTCGTTATAGTATTGTTTTGTATATTGTGTACACAATCGGTCCATTAAAATACCGCGTGGCTGAAAGTTTACGTAATTATCGAATTACGTAATACGTAAACCGTGTGAATTGATACAAAATTTAATAACATCGATGAATTTGAGTCTAAATCATATTGAATGTAAACAATTTCGCTAATTGAAAATTAATATCCAATTTCAAAGCATTGAAATGTACGAAGATGCATGCATCGCAATTGATATTAATAACGGGGAGTGAAGTCAACGAAATATAAGGCCGCAGTCCGCACTGCGTAACAGAACTAGTAATAGAAAGCAGAGCTAGAAGTAGCAATTTAATTACATATCCTATAATCCTGATTCTGTGTCAAAAAATAATCCTGATATATATATTCAATCGCATGCTATTTATAACGAGTAACAGTATCTATATGTAATTAAGTATTTGTATTTATTTCTTATGTAATTGAAATATAAATTTATCAAATTACAGAACAGTTTGTCGGCAGATATTGTTCTCTAATTTTAAATATTCTAAGTATTTATATCGATCACATGAAAAATTTTACAAAAAAAAAGATTATTTTTTTCGTTACGTAACGCATTACGGTCTAGCTTCCCTTTCTCTCACGCATACCGCTGCCGCGGTAGGCTCCTCCTCTCTCACTCTAACCCATAGCACAAGCCGTCTTTTAGACAGGCGCTTTTCTCAAGTTAAACAATTTAAATATGAAATAGTTCAACTTAGATTGGCTATTTTTTTAGAACGTCTTTTAAGATATATAAATAATCGTCTGATGTCGGGATGGCATCTACTAATATAATAGAATACTAGCATGCCTTACTAGACGTCATTTAATTTGTTTTCAAGCTATCCGAAACGATCTGTACGAAAATATGTGTTCAATTAATGTATAAAAATTGCCAAAGCCATCATATTGACGGGTTACCGTCTGTGATTGTTTACAGAGTTAAAACTACATACATATATACTGTATAAAACTTCTCTATGGAAAAATACATACGCCATATATGTTTATTGTAATCGTTTAAACAGATTCGAAGTTCATTAATCACAAACAGATATTTACGACATTCATTTCTATAGACAAAATGAAAACTATAACTATTTTTAAATATAGAACTAATTCGGGAGGTTCGAATGAATTCAGCCAGCACTATCTATTTTTGTTAGTCTGTTTTTTTTTTTAATATAAATTGAATATATACGTTATTTTTAAATTGAACATGCATCGATGTTTTTTTTTTAATTTAATTTTAAATAGTTAGGCAAATTTATGGTCCAGATGATATGTCTTAGGTCTTCTAAGCCACACTAGTACTGTAAAAATTATAAACAATTTCCACATAAACGGATTTCAAGATATTATGTGATTTTACCTGAAATTACATAGCAATATTAATGCTAAGCTGTATAAAAACTGGCAACTGCATGGATACCTATGTCATAAGATACCTTTCAGAGACAGAAGAGTAACCTATATTACTGCGACATTGGTGTAGTAACTGCTGATTCCCGGTTTACCAGTAAAAAAATGTTCAGAAGAATATTGCATATTAAAAGATAAATCTTATTTTTTTTTTTATAGAGATGTTTAATTATCAATTGATTTTCATAGGCAAAACAATCTCTTGCAAAAAGTATTTTATATGTCTTTTACTATAAAAGAGTTGCCTCCTACTGGCCAGTAATACTTACTTCAGTGGATTGTCAATTTAATATTTTATGCGACGGTCTCTAAAAATATTTTCATTCGGTGAAATAAATTTAAATTGAACCGAGCTCTTTTATTTCTATTTTTCATTGCATTACATTAATATCAAGTCTGTAAATTTCCCACTGGTGGGCTAAGGTCTCCTCTCCCATTGAGTAGAAGGTTTGGAGCATATTCCACCACGCTGCTCCAATACGGGTTGGTGGAATACACATGTGGAAGAATTTCGTTGAAATTAGACACATGCAGGTTTCCTCAAGATCTTTTCCTTCACCGCTGAGCACGAGATGAATTATAAACACAAATTAAGCACATGAAAATTCAGTGGTGCTTGCCTGGGTTTGAACCCGCAATCATCGGTTAGGATGCACGCGTTCTAACCACTGGGCCATCTCGGCCCCTCGGTTTATTTTTCCCTAACCTATAATTCATCAGAAATTTATATTCAATATTTAATAAGCCGTAACGTGTTCGATTTTTGAAAAGTAAGTGTCATAGCGTTCAATATTTCGATAATGACCCGCGAATATGTTCACTGACATAAAAAACTCAATTTCTAAAAGGAAATTGAAAATCCACGTAGCTTGACGACGGTCAAGTCGAAGAGATTTATTCGTCCAGAATATATTAAACTTAAAAAGCTTTTGACGCATTCGGAAAATTGTACTTGTTTCATGTTTGGACATTTTCGTGTTTATATTATGAAATTTAATAAAACTTTGTCCAGCTAGAGAGAGAGAAAGATTTTACACATGAAATTTTACTTTAATAATTGTTTTATAAAAACGAAGAGATAGCCCAGTGGTTAGAACACGTGAATCTTAACAAATTATTAGCAAGTTCAAACCTAAGCAAGCATCATTAAATTTTCATGTGCTTCATTTGTTTTTCATCATCTCGTGGTTCGCTGTGAAGGAAAACATCGCGATGAAACCTTTATTCGATGGATGGAAAACAACCAACCCACATTACTGAAGCATGGTGGAACAAGTTGAAAACCTCTTCCTCAAAAAGATAATAAGAATTAGTTCAGCAGTGTGACATTTAAATATAACAGATAATTACAAATGTATTAAAAACTTTAATTTAATTAAATAATCTCATTACATTCTTATATTTATCGCAACAAAAATCAGTACTACGATAATAAAAAAACAAATTTAACTTCGAGCTTGAAGTTTATTTCTGTTTTCAGAAGTGACATTCAGAAATATAAGTTATAACGCTGATTACATAAAGTTTGAGCGAGAGTTGACTTGAGGGAGAACTTGTTAACCTTAGATTCGAAGTTATTTCAATGAGAAGCCGCGCCGAGGGATCGTGACCGCAGCGCGGCGGTTCACTGACTGTTAAAACCAAACGTCCCAAATATTATCGAGTCCGTATTATAAATCTCAGGACTACAATGGTGAATCTCACAGATAATTTGTCGGGATGATTTTAATAAAGTACGCACTTAGAGTTGCATCAGTCATCAGAATATATTTACGACAATATTACGTATAATCACAATAACATAGATATTTTAAGACAGAAACTTAAAGGTAAACTTATAACACTAAGTTTATTTCAGCTCCTTCTTGCAGCTCGGTATTCGTTTCTATAATAACATTCCACATATGCCGAGCCGAGATGGTTAGAACGCGTGCATCTTAACCGATGATTTCGGGTTCAAACCCAGGCAGGCACCACTGAATTTTCATGTGCTTAATTTGTGTTTATAATTCATCTCGTGCTCGGCGGTGAAGGAAAACATCCTGAGGAAACCTGCATGTGTCTAATTTCAACGAAATTCTGCCACATGTGTATTCCACCAACCCGCATTGGAGCAGCGTGGTGGAATATGCTCCATACCTTCTCCTCAACGGGAGAGGAGGCCTTAGCCCAGCAGTGGGAAATTTACAGGCTGATTATGTTATATGTTTATTCCACATATATTAAAATTTAAATTTACGTAAATATAAATCTAAAGAGTATATTAATGATAAAAAGCTTGTTAGTCTTCGTTGATTGTACTTTAATTGATTTGAATAAATGTACCCACTGTTTTTATCTGTTTAGGTGTCTGTTTATTTAAATCTAAATATATTTTTATTAAAGTCGCCTCATGACAGCACTTGAATCATCATGTTCCAGTATTTAATTAAATTAAATGTCGGTTCGGAATGTAATTTTTTCTGAGAACTATATATAAAATTAAGTCTTATAGAAGATATTGTTGAAAGAAGAGCTTATTTCTTGACGGTGCTGTGATTTGCTGCTGCGAATTTATTTACTGTAATAATATAAAAAACCTACCTCGATAGTAAATAAATAAATAACAGCCTGTGAATATCCCACTGTTGGGCAAAAGCTTCCTCTCCCTTTTCCACGAGAAGGCAAAAGCTTCCTCTCCCTTTTCCACGAGAAGGCTTGGAGCTTACTCTACCGCGCTGCCCCATTATGGGTTGGTGCATACATGTGGCAGATTCTCATCGATAGATGTTTTCCTTCACCACCGAGTACTAAATTAATTTTAAATACCAACTTACTTACATAATTTTATATAAATAACACAACAGAGTTTAGAAGTTACCCAAGCATTTGTGTGCAATAATAAGTTGTGTATATTAAAGCTGTTAAGATCATAGTTAGACTGTCCTCTTATCCTTACTCCAGTTATTTCCCTTTGAAACTTGAAGTTTGACCAAATTTTAGTTGAGCTGTTTAATGTTAACGACATACGTGCTTGATTGCAGATAAGGTTAGGGTCACATCTAATGAACCTACATGAACTTAAAATGTGTATCTCAATTCTCTATTGTAAAGTTGTAATCTTGAACTATGGTTTTTTTTATGACTTTGGTTGGCGGACGAGCATATGGGCCACCTAATGGTAAGTGGTCACCACCGCCCATAGACAAAGGCGCTGCAAAAAAATATTAACCAAATATCACCCGCACCACCTAGATGTCCGAAAATCCACAACAGCGCGATTTTTAAGACACTTTCTGCCTCGCACAACCACTCTGTGGAACCAGCTTTCGCCGGCGGTTTTTCCGAACCGATACGACTTAGGAACCTTCAAGAAAAGAGCGTACTCTTTCCTGAAAGGCCGGCAACGCACCTGCAAGCCCCCCGGTGTTGCAGATGTCCATGGGCGGTGGTAGTCACTTTCCATCAGGTGAGCCTCCTGCTCGTTTGCCACCACTAGTATAAAAAAAAAAAAAAAATAACCATTCCCTACATAACCTATGCGCCACCAACCTTGGGAACTAAGATGATATGTCCCTTGTGCCTGTGATTACACTGGCTCACTCACCCTTGCACAAAGCCCTACCACCAAGTAATCTATTTAATAAAGAATGTTAGGTTTAATATATAATTATTTGCTGGGTTTGGGTTTCTTATCCTTGACTACATCGCGGGTGTTGTACATATATTATGTGAGAGATTTTCATACATACGCTTAATAGGTTACCTTACGACGTATTTCTCTAACGCCGATCAATATGTTTTTAACCTGAACGTTTTGGCAAAATTTCACGTATTTTCACCACTGTGCCATAGCGGATTTTGTTATTTTAGGTAAAAGTCGAAAACTCGTTGAATAATTAGGGAATGGACACTTGATTAGATTTTAATTACCTGCATCGTAAAACCCTGATTGCTTAGTGGCAGGTTGCCAATGGAATCCAAAAGAGATTTTGTGTTCGAACTCACGGCCGGCGTCGATAGCATAGGCGTTTCGCCTGGCTGATAACAGCCTTTGTTCGAAACTAGCACAAAAACCCTCTTGTGTCTCCACAACGTTGATATATCGAAGTTTTAAGAGCTTATAAGATAACACTATTCTTGTGATTTACATATTAGAATGGATTTTTAAAAGTTGTACATGATTAAAGTAAATAAAAATGACAGCCTCTGAACGTCCTGATGATCTAAGACTTTATCTGCCTTTGGAGTTAAAGTTTGGAACTACTTTCAGCTGTTAAAATGTAGTCACGTCGGTAGATAAACACGTGACAGAATATCATTGAAATTAAACAGATTTATATCCTCATGAACAGAATATCATTGAATTTAAACAGATGTATATCATGATCTTTTGTTTCACCACTAAACATGCGATGAATTATAAACAAAAATTAATCAAATAGGAATTCAGTGGTGCTTCGGTTTAACTTTGCTCCGGTTCTACTTGAATATTTACATTTAGGAAATAATGGTTTATACACAATACTAATTGTATTGTAATGGTTACTAAAAACAATAGAAAATATATCAATAACTTGTTGTCGCCCGCGGTTTCGCTTGCGTTTTGGTGCTCGGTCGTCAGATTAACATCACGGTTCCTTGGGTCTCTTGTTTCATACCAAAATTCATAAAATTCGTTATATTGGTTTGGCCGTTAAAGCGTAACAGACAGACAGAGTTACTTTCGCATTTATAATATTAGAATAGATAATTCGAAAATAATTCTGGTGATCAGAAAAAAACTATTTAAAGAAAAGACTAAAAATGATCGTGATCTTAGTATTACCAGTGATATAAGTTAGATGGTCTTAAAACGACTATAAACTTGGTGATTCATCAATGTCAATCAAAGTGTAAAGGATGTACGAACTTTAGATTTAAATCCCGAGCGAAAATATAGCGTTTTTCTAGAAAACGGCTGAAATATTTAGTTATTTCTTTGTAATTGCTTCAACCTTAGTACATGTCTTGGTTTGTTATATAAATAAGTCACAATCACTATACAAGAAATCATTTAATGGACTTAAGAAAATTTTACTAGCAAACTGTTATTTATCGCTATTGAATTAAAACATAGTCGTTGCTGTTTGAATTTGGATCGAATTAAAATTTAGAACGTGTAGTAACCGTTATAAAATACCAAAACTACCCCAGTTACAATTCAGCTGACTTTTCTTTTTGGAAGAATTAGAATCCGAAACGTATTGTAACCGTTATAAATAAAGTGTCAATTATTGTAATCAGCATAAATTATGAGTTTAAAAATAGTTATTTATCAACGAAAGTTGAAATTATAATTAATTTATTCAAAAATCCATAAATAAAAATGCATTTTTTTAAACGTTTGTCACGTGACACAAAACGCTCCCGATTGGTCGGGCTTATTATGACGTCACTTGCTTATTAACCTCGTTTGCCTACTATTTGTACCACAGATTACAATACAGGCAAGTGACGTCACCGACCCCATTGCAGCGCCATATTGTCAAAGTAGCGTTTTCGCGGGCTATTTAAATATGGAATTTTTATTTTGATATTTTTCAGCAAATATGTACCAGAATTAAAAAAGGCAACTTTTACGGGTTCCTTAACCTCTAATAAATAATATAAAATGCATTTTAAAAACCAGTCAAATAGCCTATTGGTCCATGTTTGAATCCAACCAATGATATAAGGCGTCTCATTTCTGACGAAAAACTTTGGAGCGTATAACACTACGCTGCTCTAATGTCCAATGCTCCTTGGTAAATACATATTCTCATTCGATACTTGGAAGATTTCTCATTATGTTTTCCTTTACTGCCAAGCACGATATGAATTAAGTACATGAAGATTGAGTTGTGCTGCCGGATGCCCGGATTTGAATCCCCAATCTTCTAACATATGTGCGTCATTCATCTCAACACCACTGGACCTTTCGAATCATAAAGTTTTATTAAATGTAATTTATTTTAACTTCTTTCTTTATAATAACAAAGAAGAGTAACGCAATTAATTTTCTTTTATACACAAACCTGTTGTTATAAATATAAATACATTTTCATCACAAGTGTGTCCAATAATAATTTGTCCTCTATATCAAAATTCAACCGAGTTTGAATGCATTTGTTTCTTCGACACTATTGTAACAAAAAAACATTTTCTCGTAGGTAACAGTATCCACAGTAAATATGCTGACGACGGTCCTCAACGACAGCCCCATTTTTCCTGAAAACGAGGAAGAGCAAGCTGATTTATCGGCTCCCTTGCTAATGGACAGTCCTCAGGTACCTTTGTCTTTCTTAAACGTTAAGTTGGTATTATTTAGCCGAGATACGCATTTGGAAAAAATATATATAAATTTATGATCGCAATGAAATATGTTATATACTGTTAAAAATATATTTTCCTTATATTCTCGTAGGTAAACACTTCAATTATAATTCAATACGGATTTCAATATTGTTCATTTAAACTACAAAAGTGTTAATTTTTTTTAAATCATGCACTTTTTTTGCAGTGTGTCCTTTTCGGCACATTTATGATATGGTTTGCGTCAATTACTATAAACCTTGGACCAACATTCTTATCTGGAGCATTGGCAGCGAGCGCCGGCTCTTACGGGTCTTACGGTCCATCGCCGTCCTGCCCCTTAGTTCGAGGGCCTTTCAGACATTACGTCCTAAATGCCCTGTGGATTGGCGTTAACACCGTTTGCGTTGGATTGACACTATTCCATTTACGGAAACTCCACCGAGACCTCACTAAGGTTAGTAATCATTTATATTAATGAGTATGATGACACAGAGCGGTTTGGAGAAGTTTAACTAACTTATCAAATGCTTCCACTATTTGCATCACATTCATCGTATTAAGTGTAATTAGTTCGTTTCACTTCTCCATGCTTAGATACGATATTGCATATCATTCATCGCTTATAGCCAATAAAACTAGCAATAGCGACGCCGAGGGTAGCGCGTTGCTATATTACCATTACGACAGTTGTTTGTTTCAAGTTTTCCGAAAAGTCTTTCGCTACACGAGTCGTTTTCGTCGCAACGTCAGCGATTGCAACGAGCAATGTATAAAAAGTATATAAGTTGAGTTGGTGTATTGCCAATATTCACCTAACTTTATGTATAAGATTTAAATTTTCGTGCATGAACTTATTTGGAATGGCGTCACGTGGCCACGACGGCGGCATGCGTTCCGAAATTGGTTTACCGACGTCTCAAGTTCCGTTTCAAAATTGGAGCACGAGTGTCAAAATTTGGATAAAATTTAAATCTTATCGCATGCAGGCTAACGTAGAAGCCGTACGAGTAGCTGGTCTAGTAACCACGCTCGTCAGCATGGCTGGAGACAACAGGCGCATGGATTCACTTCCAAACAGCGTTGGACCGAGGGTATGTATTATGCATGCATTGCATGCGTAGACGTAATTCTCTCATCTAGATAATTTTAAAGGTGTGCTGGCATAGAATTTTTTGGAGATAATAAATCTCCGTCCTCTGGTTCGTAATTTATGAATTAGAATATTAATTTATTCTTCACAAAACTTTTCAAACTTCTTCACAACAAAAAGCCTTATATACGTATTTGTAAATACTTCAGCAAAATACCGTTTATGTTTCTTTATGCATCTTATTTACATTAAAAAAAAACTCAGTACTATTCTATATTAACATTTTTGACTTATTTTAATAAAATATTTTAAATTAATTAGTTTCCTTGATATACCTGACCTTAATGATTTAGATATACATATATAGATCAGATTCTAATTGTCTTGTATTTTTTTTAATATTTATTATTCTTTATCTATTTTCCTCCAAAAAGTTATTACAGCAAGCACATAAATTAAAATAATAACTCTTTCAGACAGTAGATGGGGCTTTGGCTGATGGTCAATGCCGACCTACTGGGAGTGCCAATTTACCTCTTGGAGGTGGTCGGAGGCTTAGAGGGTATCTCGCTAGAGTAGAACGTGAAGGGGTTCGACGTGTGCGAATGTTCCTAGTTATCACCGCTGCATATGTCCTCTTTTGGGGACCACTATTTATAATAACCTTGCTGCACCATCCGGCATTGACATCGCATGTAGCATACGAGGTGAGTTTGCCCTAACGTTCCCAAGTTCGATATTTAAATGTGGTCTAACTGAAATTCGTTTTGATGTTCAAAAATCTTAAAATACATACGATGTATAAGGGCAATTGGTTATTTTAAAATTAAAACAAAATATGAATCTTTAAATAAATAGGATATTATATATGTTTCCAATAAAATCTGTAAAATATATGGAAACCTGTCGTCTATCCGTGATGTCACGAGTACAAATCGCTCAACATATACCTATATATTCCGCTATACTTCTAAAACAATTGTTATATTCAAGTTAAGTTCGTTCAAAAAGGTTTAATTGGATATTTGTTTAAACGCATATTGGTTATTATTGATGTAGGCTACTTATAGAAACTTTATTTAATCTGCAGAAGGGATTATATTTTTAATGCGACGGAATATTTTTATCCTTTTAAATTTTATAGATATTGACCAGTGTTGTATATTTTGATTTTGAAAACCTTTTACTACAGCTAATTATTTTCAACAGCTATATTTCCAAATAACTCTGCACATATCGTACGTGCACGCAGCGGTCAATCCTCTGCTGTTCTTAGCGCTTCACCGCGCTTTGCGCCGCGCGGCACTTCAGCTGTGCTGTGGATGCTGCGTGCATTGGAGCCAGTTTGTACTCGCTCTTACTGCGGCCGGTAAGTTTTAATGACCTGTAATTGCGTATGTGCAGGAATTATAATTTTAATTAGATACAATAATTGTATTAAATAAGAAAAACGTGTGAATAATAATTATTACTTAAGTTATTTTTAAGATTAATTTATTCTGTGACAAATTTCCTAAAATTGTTTGTTGATTAAATCTTGCATAATCTTTATAAAATTATGTTATGTAAATAGACAATAGAATTTGGTAGTTTTGGGTATTCAGTTGGGGATCTTCAGATAAATGCGATGGTTTGTTATAGCCCAGTCTCCTCTCGCGCCGTCGTCTTTCTCGCCGGCGGCGGCGTCCCCTGAGCCGCCGCCCGCTCCGCCCCCACCTATGGCACCGCCCGCTCCGCCCCCGCACTCCGTGCCCGCACCACACACGATGATGGTAATTACCTCTTATATGTAAGTGTTGACACCGTAATACGTGGTTTATACTCGCACGACCC
Organism: Vanessa tameamea; assembly: GCF_037043105.1. Classification (NCBI taxonomy): domain Eukaryota; kingdom Metazoa; phylum Arthropoda; class Insecta; order Lepidoptera; family Nymphalidae; genus Vanessa; species Vanessa tameamea. The sequence goes on along the minus strand of NC_087314.1, from coordinate 2,125,149 downwards.
GCACGCACCCCCTAGTGACCTTAGCGAGTTTTTGTAATGTGCATTTTTGATAATTTAGATCTGTTAGCTATCGACAAATACATGTATGTGTGTAAGTATGTATGTTTGTTACTACTCGCTGCCTGGGCTGTATGAACTATTTATATTTTTATATAATTTTGATCTTCAAGTTTCAATTCGATTCAAGAATAATTCTTGAATTGAATTTTTGGTGTTGTTATTCTATGTGTATTTTTGATTAAAACAAAGTTGTATTATATTATGTGTTATTCGGTTTCAAACGAGATTGCATGTGTCCGTATGTTTTCATGTATGTCAGTGGCTTGTGTAAGACGATTGGCTGTTTATCCAAGTGGTAGCGTCCCCTAGCCGCCCTACTCCCGTTAAAATGATCTCAAAATCTCGATCTCAGAGTTGGGAGGTTGAGGAGTGTGATGCTGAGAGTATGTCGAGTGCGCGTGTGCAGGGAGACGAGGATATGATGGAGTCGTGGAGCGGCAGTGTGCGGCGGCCTCGCTCCCCGAGCCCGCTCCTGCCCGCCATATGAAGCGCCCGCGCCGCGGTCGACTCCCGCGACTCGCGGCAGTTGCCACACGTATCCGCCTGCCTGCTACCTTCCATGCCGTATTAATATCAGATGGAGCCATCGTCTCGTAGAAGTAGCACGGATTCTTGTGTCCTCCTAATGTATCCGTTTAGTGTGTAACACTTTCTTATGAATGTTTGTAATTAATAGTAAATTAAATGTCTAGTAACAATAACCAATTAAGATACTAATACGATTCTAATTAAATTCATTACAATGGATGATCCTGTTTGTACTAGATAGGTTTAAAGGTGATTAGATACGGAAAGCTCAATTCTAAACAATTAATTCGTAGCAATAAACATTGTATTGACCACAGATTAAATAATCATAAATAGAGATTACCATAAACATAAACATATTTTTGTGACATTAATATAACGTATTACCATAACGCATAACACCAAGTAAAGGGTAAACCCATTAGTTCGTGTAAGTACCAATAAGTCTTAGATTCAATAACATATTTTTAAAATATCAGCTTATATTAAAATACTTCTTAGATATAACATCTTTGTAATAGCTCCCTTTCTTTTGTAAATAAATGTTTGAGAAGATAAATATCTATTTTATATGATATCATCTAAATCTTTGAAAATTCTAAGCGTAATTGTTATGAAGTTAATGTTTTGTCTACAACTAACGTTCGATAGTTAGACTAATTTATGTATACGTAAGTAATATTCTGTCCTTCTGTAGTTCTTCTTGAAATTTTGTAGTTATATATTATATTTTCTAGCGATATGTGTCCCTCATTGCGTAAAATTAATCCTAATTGATGTTAAAATATATATATAGGATGATATAAATTATATCAGTTTGATAATTAAATATTTTCTTTTAAATAATAACAACATTATTAAAAGTAAATGCCCCACGTCTGGGCATAGATTTTCTATCCGCTTAAAGGTAAGGTTTGGAGCTTGTTCGACCACACTGATTCAGTGCGGACGGTGGTAGACGTGTGGCAGTTTCAAACAGCTATCAAAACTTAAGCGAATTCAATTAAAAACACAAATTAAGGAAAAGAAAAAGATAATTTACAAGTTAATTCTACTAAACTATTGCGGCTTTGTAACGATAGCAAAACAATTATTATTTATTTTATTATTATTACGTCGTAATGATACATCTTAAACGCTATATACACGACTTTAACAGTAAAAAAAAGAAAAAAGTAAATGATAAACGTAGTATGTCAAGCAAGAATCACTCAAGACTGATTTACTTGTTTCGGTTTAGGTTTTTGTTTTAAATGAATAATAAATAAATAAAGGGTAAAATTTAACGTCCCAATTTTAATTAGCTTCAATCTAGAATATACGTATTTTTTAAATAATTTATTCTGCAGATGGTACCGAAAACATTCCTTCGAATTTCAAAAATCATTCTTATTTCGCCTTTTTTCTATTCTAATCTATCGAAACGGAACCCGTCGTTCGTCATAAAATATATCTTTTGTATTTATGTTCATATTAAATTTAAAATACTGGCGTGCCAATGGAAATATCTGTTTCAAATAGCATGTGGCCAAATAGCTTTTATAAAATTTACTACTTGCATTAATTTTAAATATGATTACTAATTGTAACTCCATTAAGTTTTTGTAATTGTCATTGTAATGTACATCGATGTATTAAAATGGTTGTAAATAAATATATTTGTATTAAAGTATTAATGAAAAGTAAAATAAAGATATAAAAAAAAACGTATATGTGTTCGTATAATGAAAGAAGATAAATTAAAAATGTTAAAATATACAAATAAAAAAAATAATACATTTTATTTCGTTTTATTAAAGGCCTCCTTTTATTAAATCAATCACCTCTGTTATCGACTGCAGTAGTTTTGTTTTACGAATTCGCCTTTTTTATACAGTCAAAATATATTTTATTCAAGTCGGCTTTTACAAGAACTTTTGAATTGAAATTTTACAAAACGTCGTTAAAGTTAAAGCTTCCACTGGTTCGGACTGTAGAATCAACAAGTACAAATGACCAGCAAGGAACTCATTAGTTACTGTTTTCCTACATTTTAAATACAAAGTTATGTCAGTTAAATGCAATTAGATTTATATAATATTTTCTTTCCTGATTGAAAGTCATTTAGACTCCAAATGAGATAGTTCCATAGTAAAGAATATAACCAAACTGTCATGCATCAGTTTACAATAACGCTTTTTTTTTTATAAATATTGGACAACATCACATACATTACTCTGATCCCAATGTAAGTAGCTAAAGCACGTCGTCTCGGCCGGGAATCGAACCTGGGACCTCGGAGTGGCGTACCCATGAAAACCGGTGTATACGCTACTCGACCATGGTTTTTAGAATTTACATGTAAAATGCAACTTACCTACGACAAATAAACATATTTTTTTCCTTTGTTCGAGTCATCGGTAAACCCCGAAGTCAAACGTCTAACATATGTAATTACGCTTGCTTATTATTAGTCAAAAATCTTCCACCGAAAAGAATGTTACGAAATACTCAGCGGGATTAGGTAAATTGTCTACTTTTTTATCGAACATTTTTTTTTTAATACTGATATGCATTCGATTCAATTCGAAGGTGTGTTATCCTATAAGAAGTCGCTATATTTAATAGTTTTTAAATTCTTTTAAATTTTACACTAAAAACTTTATGAACGCTCATCTCCAGAGCAGTAATATTGATTACCATGCTTTCTAGTTAAAATTAAAGCATAAAAAAATGACACTATTCACCGTATCTTAATTCGTGCTTTATTTCTTATTATTTATTAATTTATTAATAATTCAACAGCATTTCAACACAATCCTAAATACAATAATATATACCAATAAATTCAAAATTGAGTTAATTGGGATAAGGGCAGGAGGATGATGATCTTGACTACTCACTTGATCATCATTATATTTTGCATTCCTTTAGTTAGGAGTACAAAATATGACATAGGATAAAACCTGACCCAAATCAGGACGAGGATACACGCAGGCAAAACCACGGGCGGAAAATACACACAGCCTGTAAATTTCCCACTGCTGGGCTAAGGCCTCCTCTCCCTTTGAGGAGAAGGTTTGGAGCATATTCCACAACGTTGCTCCAATGCGGGTTGGTGGATTCACATGTGGCAGAATTTCGTTGAAATTAGACACATCCAGGTTTCCTCACGATGTTTTCATTCACCGTCGAGCACGAGATGAATTATAAACACAAATTAAGCACATGAATATTCAGTGGTGCTCGCCTGGGCTTGAACTCGCAATAATCGGTTAAGATGCACGCGTTCTAGCCATCTCGGTTCATAATTAAATAGAAAACAATATTTATACGTTTTTACTATTCCTAAGGAAAACAAATTGTTTTTTCAATATAGTAACTGACCTTAAGAAGCATGATATTTCATATGTGTATTCCTCCTAAATATCTAAGACTTATTTTTCATATACATAGAAAAGTTAAGTACATATTAACACACATAGACACATTAATAAACAACATTTAAGTATGCAGAACTCTCAACGTAGGTAAATATTCATTAAAAAACAATTATTGATCTTTATTCTTGTTACTTATATTTTGCTAGAACTGTGTGAAAAACTACCTTGAAGTTTTCATTGATCTTTTTGACACTATCTAAATCCAGCGAGCTACAAGACGAAAAACCATTTATCCATTTAAAGGGAAAATCTATTTTTTGTACACTTTCGGACAAAACATACATCACTTTCAGACCGAGGGAATAAGGGATAAATTGAAAGTCGTTAAACTAGACGCGCTGAATAAACACGATAAAACAAGTTGAAAAAATGCACACTACTCTTCAAATGTGTCGTATTATAGCTGTTTGAGATTGGATTCGACATGAAGACAACTTAGAAGACACTTTTGTTTATAAGGATAATAATCTGTTTAATAATTAGTCCAGTATTATATACAAATGGAAATATTAATGAACTGACAAAGCTGATTTTTGGATATGGGAGGGCTTAGAAAATATTAACTTGAAATTGTCGACCTCGATTTCTTACGTGCGATCGCCGCCATCTTGAAAAAAATATTGAATATTATTTTTTTGCGATAACTCGGCTGTGTGTCTTGATACGACAATTTATGTCCTATATATTGGACTGGGCTATAAATATTAGGTATATAGTAATAATAATTATATATTGCATACTAAAAAAAATATATTTTTTAAATATAAATACTACTAAACTATTTAATTATAATAAATCGTTCTTATAGCTAAATATCGACGTTTTCTGCAGCTTTTGTGCTTGATCAAAGTCAACAAAAATTTGAGAGTGCTGTGTTACACATACGTAATATAATATTTAAGATTTTAACAAAGTTAATATAATTAAATACATGATTATATCATTTAGCCAATCGCAGTTTGCTTTTGGAAAAAGGCCTCTCCGAAGATGTCAAAGCTGCCGGTTCTTCAGCTTTCAGGTTCACTCGTGTCCCATCACCTACTTCAACAGTAGGTTCACATATTATAAATCCATGGTCACCACTCTAGGACTCGTCTGCACATATAGTCAATTAATTTTTAAGTTAGCAAGTTAAGTCGGTAACTCCGGTTCTTCTCTTCGTAATATAATTTCTGGTTATATTTTATCTTCCAAAGATGCTCCGAACGTAGCTCACTCTATAGAACTCTGACCTAACTTAAATTTTTATGTCCATATTTTGGCACCGTCTGTGCTATAGATACGTATGTTGTTGATTTTCCAATAGATAAAAATGGATTGATGCAATCAAGGTTACTTGATGGTAGGACTTTGTGCAAGCCCGTCTGGGTAGGAAGCACACACTCATCAGATATTCTAACATCAAACAGCAATACTTAGCATTGTTGTAATCCAGTTTAAAGGATGAGTGAGCCATTGTTACAGGCACATAATATCTTCTCACTCAACTCAAAAAAGTGGGGCACATTGTTACTGTAAGGACTGGTGAATATAGCTTACAGTACCAAGTTTATGGGCAGCAGATACCAGTTACTAGCAAGCCCAAAGAAAACAGCTGCTACGTGTAAGAGTAGACATAACTTGCTTATGTTGTTTACACCTTTAAAGACGTATCACTTTGTATGTTACCCAAGTCAGATATTAATTTTAAGTGCTTAGTTATAAGTTGATGGTGTAACTTTTCCAATAAATAAAATAAATAAATATACGACTAAATAAAGATGAATGGAAGGTAAATACACACAGTGTCCATAAATATATATTTTTAATTGAATCGATTTATTTGCTATCTTTATGTGTATCCGTATATGACAAATAAGCTAGTAGTTACTTATTGACTTTATCCAGTAGCAAGTAATCGAACATTGTTTGTATAACTCGAACGATTCGTCGAAGTCGGAAAACAGTAACATGATTGATAATTTGGTTTGTTCTGTCGTACGTGCTTTCCTAATACGTTTTATCAATAAAACTAGTTCGTTTCTGTGAATTCAATACTGACATTTCATGTTTTCTGAGGAATTCGATATTTAAATATTATGCAGTGATTTTTATGTCTTTTAGGAAAAATAATATTCTACGAATGATGACAAAAAAACCCTTCGAAAACGGATTAGTTAGAGGAACATTGCTTTATTAATCTATCTAATTAGGACTTAGGAAGCAATAAAATTTAATTATGTAGGCTGTAGTATGTTTAGTAATTGCCACTTATTATTTATTTGTTGTTATGTATGTTGTTGAATAGTATGAACCTTTAAACGATGATATATTCAACCTTTGAAAAGAGTTTTTGCCTCGTAAAAAAGAAATATATAAAATGAATGGTGTTTTGTTCGTATTGTATGCGTTCATGCATCGTTCAACCGATTGAGTTGTAACTTTGTACATTTGCTGTTGGCAGTTGCGTGAAGATCGACGCAGAAACGGCAGAGCAATCGTATCGAATACTTGTGTACAAAAAAATTTTAAGAGGCATTTTAATTCATTCCAATCGTGTTATATTTGAATTTCGAATCAGCAAATAATAACGGTTACAACCTACAGTTACAATGTATTGAAAAATCATTAAAACCTTTTTTTATTTAATAGTTAACAACTTAGACAGTCTTATCTATATGCAAATGTTTCTTTAACAACATTTTATTTATGTCTCATCTTACGAATATTTTTTTCGTTTTGCACAAAAATTGAGAATCGATATTTATATAATACTGAAATAATACCCACGAACTTCATTTCCAAAGTTCCATAATTTCATTATTATTTTCATATAACATTATTTTTCCGTTTTAGTTAATTATATTTGAATAATAGATGAGCTGTCAGTTAATCTGAGTATTACTTCGATGTTGTTTTGTGTATATTACTTTATAAATATGTAAGCGTTTCAATTTATATTTGAATATTTAGACAAATAAAATTGTACCCGTAAAACAAAAACGGGTCAGTTTGGAAGTATGATGAACACGTTTTTTACATCAGAATAAACAAGAATTTTCACTTACGTGGGAAAACAGTGACGTGAACAAAGTGAATTTTAATATATTTCGCAATAAATTTTTGAGTAATGACATACGTATATTTTTTTAATAAAACATATTACTTATATATAATATTACTGTCGTTGATCTTTTTTAATTTTATTACGCGGCGCACGAAAGGATTGAAATAAAATATTAATAAACACATTGAAAAAAACGTCTGCACGTACAATTAAAGTAATATCTTATCGAGATTTTGGTTTAATTTTATATTGTGAGTACCAATAGTAAATTATAATTTTACCTTTGTTGTTAGTTAATATCTAGACGTCAGTGTGACGCAAGAACTTTGTCTATCACTCGTTCATTATTGGAAAAAAAAACATAAATCGATGATATGCTATTTTGACTCTTGTATCCTTATATGTTATAATTATTATAGTGAAGGTCGCTTATCACATTTTGATATTTTGCGAACTCACCGCAGAGTTTCAAGTATACAGATTTTTTTCTTATACGATATAGATTTACCTTGCCTTGCTTTATATAACCCGTCTTGTATAAATGGAGGCACTGTTCATTTCAGTGATCACACATACATATGTATCCCTTCGTGTAAATATTCAATAAAGCATAGTATTTATATTCAAAAAATAATGTCATTCCATAGTGAAAAGCCGGATTTACGTGAGGCCGAGTTATATTTTATAACAATTATTTATAATGAGAACTTACATAAGAACATATAAATATAGTCACTGTAAAGATTACGACCGCGTGGAACGGTAACAAGATTGCTATTAGAATTTCCCTTTGATTCTCTGGACGAAAAATAATCCACACCAACCAATCAATAAGACGGGTGTTATATTATTATAAAAAAAAAACTCAATTTTCCAAGGTACAAGTTCTTCTAATGTATAAATCGAATAATTCACACACAAATTCACACTTCTACAAAAATACTTCACAGTCGAATCGAGACAACGACATGACAGACGCAAAACAAAATATCTAATATCCTTATTGACCCCTCCAATTAAGCTTAAAGCTTATTCTAGGAATGGGGACAATAGCCCAAGGGGTCGGCATCATACCTAAAACTTTATACATCGCTTGGCAGGTATAAGCCATTGCGCTATTGACGCTTAAACTTGTAAAAGAAAATAATCTCAAGATAAAAAAAAACGAAATGGCGTTGTCGTAAAAGACACAGTTTAATCACATTAACAAGCATGGGCCTTGGCAAAAAGCGAAATGAAAATAGCGCGGTTAACTTGGAATTCGGCATCGACTAATTGAATTTCCCACCACTCCCGTTTTATTATCAGACGAGCTCAGTCGTTAACAGAATAACGTAGCTGCTAAATGTGGAATGTTTTTGCACTTTTGTCCCCTTGCAAAAAGCTGTTGGAAACCAATTACGTGATTTCAAATTTAGAATTGTTCGAAATTAATTCATCCCACTTTTACTTCAACAGGGTTAGTAATTAAATATATGATGAACTTTAAATATAATTTTATTTCACGATTTGGATTGTAAATTTGATTACAGAAATCGTAAATAACCTCAGATGTTATTTTACTTTTAAGAAGTTAATCGATACCAATAAATTTAAATAATTCTAAGATTTAATTTAGAGATCATGGATGACGTCATGTAATATCTATAAAGGATACAAAGGATACCCTTTTTACGTACACTATTTAGTTATCGAAAAAACTCACTGAAAATTAATTTAATAAATGGTATTAATAATAAATTCGACAAATTAAAATGCTATTGTTTATTGTACTTGTATTTAATATTATTTGGTGGTAAACCCGTGTGGGTAGGTACCCTCATCTTGTAGTACTCATCAGATATTCTTCCGACAAACGGCAATACTTAGTACTGTCGTTGTTTGTAGTGTGAGTGAACCATTGTAACTACAGCCACATGAGACATAATATCTTCATTCCTAAGGATGATTGCGCATTTTTAATGTTAAGAATGGTTGATAGTTCTTATAGAGACAATGTCTGTTGGCGGCAAACGACTTTATCATCAGGTGGCCCATTTATTATGAAAAAAATTTATTATGAACATTGGTATTTATCCTGCTGTTTTATGCGAGCAGGTTTCCTACACAGCAGAACCTAGGAATTAAAAACCACGTAACGTAACACGTGAGAATTCGCACACTTCTATGCTGGACTTCCTCCGCTCAAGTTAAATCATAATTAAGCCTATTTAGGCAACAAAGTTACATATCCAACTGTACTTGCTTCTATAGCCGTTATAGCATGAAGTTTCAGTTGCAATCGTTACGTAATCTGTCAACGCTGTCTAAAGTAACCCTGAGGTAATCACGTACACTGTTTCCACGAACAAAGGATCGCAGTAATCATTTGATCATTGAACAATATTAATAGTTTTTCTTTTGCCTTCAAGTTTAAAACTATGAAATAATAAAATTAATCTATTGAAAAATTACTTTAAATCAAATGTATTGTATAAGTTTTTATTTTAAGTTTACCGTTTTCTTTTCAAAATGGCGGTCGCTGCAAGATGGCGGATGGTGTTTATTTGATATAGATTAAATAAAAGATATCACAGAATATAATATTAATTTTGATTAAGACACAATCTATATATTTATGGTAAAATAAACTAAGGGATTATTATTACGGCGTATCATTGATTGAAGCGCCGTCACTGAGAATAATATCCTTTTAGATCTACGGTCATTTGCATCATTGTATTAATTTGTATATGTATCTATCTTATTAATCTCAATATCCTTGTTTATCATTTTGAGTGGATCCGAGCCACTCAAACATAAAGATCTCGTAGGCGGTAGAATGATATTATGTATTCACCAATTTGCGCTAGAGCCGCGTGGCGTAAAGGAGGCCAGCAGTATAACATTTAGAGTCAACTATTATTGCGGGTGTGTAAATAATTAAAACGGTTTCAATAAAATGCACTTTACTATATGCGAAAATTTATTATACAATTAATAAAAAAATATATATATATTGAAATAACTTGAACTAACAATTTTATCAGATAAACTGCGCAAGAGCGGACGCCCTAGTTATATTACTATTATAGACTCTCAATCGTCCCGCTCACGGTAACGGGCCGGCAGTAGGCGCACGCGGCGCGGGCGACTTTTTGAGTCGTTTAGAAATTCGATTCACTTTACTATTTATATTAATTGTTATTGTTTATATATTGTTGCTTTCAAATAAACCAAGTACCACACAGTTAAAATGCAATCAGCTCAAAAGTTCAATGTTTTACGGTCCGCCTAGCGATGTAAAAAGTCGCAGAATCAATCCTTGGACTATTGTCATCACCACTCCTAACACAAGTCATAAGCTTAAAAGGAGGAATATTATTAATTCCTTAACTAACTTGGGGCATTGCAACTATTCTTTAAAAAAGAACTGACTACAGTTATGATATGACAAAGTAAAAAATCATGAGTCACCTTTATTTATTACTCGCTATAAAGTGCAATAAGAAAAATGAGCGTCGCAATATAAAATCTACTTTAACCAACGGTCTTGCTTAACTATTTATAACGCTCATCTCGTGTGAGCTCCTGAAAATTATAACCGTCTCTAAGCCAGCAGACGCTTCAGAACGGAATCCTTTTTACTGGACGATTATATTATATCAAGGAATTCTAAAATCGTTAATGCATTTTAGCTAATGCCCTCTTTAAATTTTTTTTAAGCAATTTGGTTTTACTACTCGGAGTCCTGAGATATTCTGCTGGATTGTACATTACCCACAAACAATTTTTTATTTACTTTTTTCACGTTCTCGATCGTTTCATATCCAAGGTGAGATATCATACTTGCTTCTTGGTAATATTATGAAGTGGTAAGTTTTGTTTGTTTGTCGTTTTCGTTTTCTTTTAAACATAATATATTATGATATGTCTATACTGATATTATAAATGTGAATGTAACTCTCTGTCTATATTTTTATTTATATTATTTTTTTTTACATGGACAGATTGTCACAGCCCGTCAAAGCAACGTTGGGTACCATTGAAAATCAGAATTATAAACCTATTTAAGACACTATTGCTGTCATTACTTCTCAAATTTCTTTGTTTATTTTTTATTTTTTATCAGGTTTTTTTGCCTTATCCTAAATAAGCCTTTCTTTCTTTCTGTCCGTCTGTTACTCTTCCGTGGCGAAACCACTGAAACGGATTTGACGAAATTTGGTATGAAACAAGTTCGAACTCTATGGAAGGCCATAGGCTCCTTTTTGATACCTAACACCTGACGACTGAACTCCCAAACGTGAGCGAAGCTACAGGCGATAACTAGTGGTGTTTAATATGTTGACGTAATCTAAGTGAATATTGTAGTTTCATAAGCTTTAGAAGCGAACGCTGCCAAAATTTAAAAAGAAAATCAGAAATTTATACATCCCAAAAGGTTTACAGAAACGTTGATACAGTTGATTTAGTTGATTTCTATTTTTTAGACTTAGACCTTTGTGGTCTATCTATTATAGACCACAAAGATCTAAGTCTAAAATTAAAAGGTAAACATTTTTATGTAAAATAAAAAAAAAAAACTCCAGCAACTTCTAGCGAATATAATTGAAAAGAACCTATACTCAGTAGCTATTTTATTACATATTTTTATGATCTATGTGTCCAATACGATAAAACCGAAAATGTTCGTGTATTACATACGATAAATCATATTTTTTGGTCGAGTTTTTGTTATATATTAACCAAAACCGACCTAAAGTGACCCCTTTATAAAAACTCCAGGCATATTGTCTGAACAAAATTAATCCTGTCCGAGAGATGTTACGTCACAATGTGATGTTACACTTGTTTTGATGTCTAACTGAGTATTATTACAGGGCTGTGAATGTATTCATAATCACGCTATGTTTCAAATATATATAGGAATAAATTTTTATTTTCGTTATTCAAAAAAAATATGTTATGTCGAATCATGTAAGGTTACATGATTTAGCCTCAGGGCCCCGGATACATTTCGCGGGTATCCGTGCGTGAAAAAAATATGACGCTTTTAATAAATTATCATTAAATTTTGAAAAAAACTATTAACATTCTAGAAAACTGATGTAGAAAATCTATTCTTTAATAAGTTACCTGGCAGGAATTCGTGCGGTTCCGTTTTAGGATTTCTTTTAAAATATATTATGTTGTTCATAAATTGATACATATGATTACTATGAGTTTCTGATCGATTTTAGCCACTGCACAGTAAGTATTATAGTGCTCAACTGTGTGTAAACACAAGACCACACTATTTCTTTACACTCATAATCCGATTGAAAATCAGGCACGACCAGAATAAGTTCCAGCTTTTCAAGCCAGGAGAATGTAAGCACCGCATATTTCTAAACTGAGAGTTACGGAGAATATCATGATCCCGATCATGGTATTTTAACCCATCGTTATCGGTAGCGTTATAAGACAAATGAAGAAGTACTTATATAAAACAAGAAATAAATATGTATAACCTTGAAGAGGTTGAACTCAATTCGTTTCATTATATTAAATTCAAACTTTGAATTTATTGGTATTAGCGAATGTTGATGAATGATACTTCAACATTATTAATAATGTGCTCTAAAGAATAAACAGTGTTGGCTGTTGTGTTTTTACAGAGTCAAAAGTGCTAATATTTTGTTAAAAGTCTAGGGGAACTAATTCTGTTTGTTTCCAACTAAACTCGTGCATTTTAGCTCTTGTATCTGTGTAAAATTTTTAGCATTGTTGCTCGGAATATCTATCAGTGTGCCACATTGTTACGTAATTGTAAAAGTTTACTTTTGGAATAATTTACAAAGCATCTTATATATTAATAGCGTAAGCCGATTTTTGTCCCAGTGATTATAGAATGATAGCTGCACATAAAAAATCGATTATGGTTTCATTTTAACAAAAAATAAAGCAGAAAAATGTTACTGGCCGATTAGAAAGCGGTGGTACGGCTGAATAAGAAAAAAAAAAGAAAAACGTAAACAAAATTAAAGTAAATTGATATTGACAAAATCCAATTCTAATTGAACTAATATATACTATTTGACATTAAAAATTCCATTTAAATAAGGTTTCATCATTTTGGCGCCAAATGGGGATGAGTTTACAATGAAATTAAAAATAAAACAAAATCTGTCATAGGTTTCTGAAAAATCTTTTGAAAAAACGCGGATAAGTTTCGCGGGTGACCCACTAGTTTAATTGATGTTGTCAAAGCATAGCTGAGTCTTGTACAGGTTTTCACGTAATTTTGATTTTAAAAGGGCAGTGCACTTCTTTGGTCTTCAATTTTGCCCTATTATATTTGACAGAACTGTCACAGACAATGTAACTTGAGAGAAAAATAATTAATGTAAATTTAAACATGTCGAACTTTTTTTTAAATTCTTATTTTCTTTTTTTTTATTGATAATGCTTAGGCTCATAAATCTATATAAAATTTAATTGAAAAACTAAGGAGATAATGGTGCCCATTTATATGGATACTAGTTACCCATCCCGGTTTCACTTGAGTACAATAAGGATTAATTCAATCGACTCCTCAACAATGTCATTCTAGCACAAGAAGACCAAAAAACTATTTATGTAGGTTATTGAGAATAGATTTCTTTAAAACTTGGACGAGTTGTGTAGTGAGTGTTCGAAAAAGCTGCAGCGAACGTCTGGATTATTTTTGGAATTGCTACAAATTTAAAACCTTATTGATTTTGAAATTTGATTGACGAGAATTTTGTGAAAATGTTTATGAAATGGAATCGTTGCACGTCAATCGCGAGCAAATTTCTCTGGATCAGTTTATTGTGTAATTTATTCCAACCAACCACATAAGCCTTTCTTATATAAAAAAAGTATTAAAATGACGTCCAGTACTTGATCTACTTGACAGCAAACAAATCAGTTCAATGTGTTAGAAATTTAAAAATAAGTCTACGAATAAAATTTATGCCGATCGATAAAGTTATGCAATGGTAACTGAATTTTATATTCTTTTCGCGCATAAATAGCTCTTATACCATCTGATTACGCAAAGGTTGCAATTGCCAATAAAATATACCGATATTATCTTTTCTTTCTAAGATTCTCGAGGTAAAAGAACATCACAGACAGTATGCTCCAAAATTGAACCCTGCGGAACTCACGGCATAGGGATGTATACCAATAAGGACTCCTATTCTATTAAGGATATGTACTCGTATGTATCATTCAAAACAAAAAGACTTTATTCAAGGAGGATTTTTTTTTCTTGGCATTGGTAAGTGGTCACCACCGCCCATAGACAAAGGCGCTGTAAGAAATATTAACCATTCCTTACATCACCTATGCTCCACCAACCTTGGGAACTAAGATGTTATGTCCCTTGTTCCTGTGATTACACTGTTATTTATTTTTATTGTTATTTTATTTAGCGGTAGTATATCTGATGAGTGGGTGGTACCTACCCAGACGGGCTTGTACAAAGCCCTACCACCAAGTAAAGTAGGCACTTACAAACAGGTGACATAAAATCACCTCTCTCTTTTCCTCTTATATAATATAAAAAGGAACTACGTATATTTGTTGTTCAACTTTAGTAATAAAAAATAAATTGATGTAAAATGCTTATCGGCTTCACACTCGTCCGGGCTCTCGGGGGCAAAGTAAACGAAATGTTGTTTCGACCTCACATCGAGCACGAGTCGGCAACTTTGTTCTCTGCACACGATTCCCGTGTTCGCCAGGAAATTAGGGTTTCCACTCTAAATTGCCGCCTGTCCTTTTAACCATTTATATCGCTACGTTTGTTTTAAATGCAAATTAAACGTGTAATTGGAGCAATATAAGTGTGTGCCCCTTACGGCTTTTTGTAACTGTTTAGTGCGGAATCTCATTCCTTTATTTCGTAAAAATCGTTTTATATTTTCAGTAAATACTTTAAGTTTTTATCCGCAATTATCCCATTTGAATTTATTTTTCTAAAGATATAATATGTATATTGTATACTATTCAAAAGGAACCCTGTTGATGGCACTGCTTCACTGCTGAATCACGCGGCACATTATAGTGAAGCAAGGAAAGCGAATACAATATCAAAAGGGAATGCTTTTTACTTGGTACTAGGGTTTTGTCATATATTCTACTGCCAAGCAGCAATACTTGGTTCCGGTTTTTGGTTGTTGTGTTTCGGTTTGAAAGGTGAGTGAGCCAAATATATGCACAAGAGACATAACATTTTAGTTGGTAGTTGGTGGAACATCAGTGAAGTAATGGTTAATATTTCTGTTTGCGTCATTTTCTATTGGCGGTGGTGACCACTTACCATCGGGTGGCTCACGCTCTGCCTTCTAACTAATACAAATTCTCGATAGTGCGAAACGATGCGTTTTTTTCTTTATACGACAAAAGTGCAGTCGCTTTAATTTTTAACTATAGACGTTTTACGATTACACACATAAACGGGATACCAATCCATTAATTCTTTTTTTTTACAGTAAGTATTATTATTTATTAACATAAGAATTAATAACATTAAGTGCTTAAATATATACAAATATGAATTAAAAATAGTTACTGTATAAATCTTGACCGCGTGATCAAAAGTAGATCAAAAGTATAACACCTTATTGCCTCCACTGGTGACAGGAAGGCTGGTTGATTTTTTGCCCAGATGATCGGAATCGCGATTCAACGGGGAAATGCTGCTAGCATTCTTGCCACCATTCCACGCGGTCTAAATATATGTATTTACTTTATTTCCAATTATGGCTAACAATACATTACTTTAATTATCTGGACAACTTATCAGTAAGATTTTTATACATAAAAATAACCAGTTTCAAATAACGAAAATATGTGTTCAAATCTATTATAAGCTTAATGCGATATAAAATGTTTAATAAAACGGCACTGCCAACGATATCGTGTAAAAGCAATAATATTTGTCGAGAGTGGCTCATATAGAAAATTGTGCGGCCTCGGGGAGAATCGCACGATTGCGATGGGAATAGCGGGCCCTGGTCGATTGAAAGAAATACGAAGATATCCCCGACTCCGGAAACTTGTTAACGGATAAATTGGCTAAAATACAGTTTATTGAGACCTAGGATGCTATTTGATTCTCACGAGATTTCTATAATCCTCAATATTGTGACTAAGATTGGCAAGACTCGTACAATCCCAAATTAAATGCATATATGTGAGTACATACATATGCCAGCACTGGTTTTAATCAAAATTGGACCGAAAAGAGACAATAAAAAACTCAGTATTTATATAATCTACAGATTACTAAAACAATACATAAAACTATGACCAATTTAATATGCAGCAGCAGAATATACATATCTGCTTAACAGGTCAACAAAGCTCCATGTGGTTTTATCATATACAATAAATCGATATTACATCGTTTATCAACAAAATACAATACAATTTTAATAAATACTTTTTTGTAATATGTGAAAATATTAAATGAATTAATGTATTTAATATTTTTTTATATTTTACGTTATATACGAAATACCTTGAAGGTGCCTATTCTGCCTTCAAATGTAAAACAAAAATATGTTAAAGAATAATTAATATATACTTTCTTGATAATTCTGTATAACGCGAACGGAATGAGCGCATGCAATTAATTGTTTATTAAAAATATAATAACAAATTACCTACATTTACAAAATGATTTTATAGTAAAAATATTTTTCATTACAATTATAACCAATTAAAAATTTTAGCAAAAAGATTTTATTATAATATTTATTTTGCTATTGTTCGACATGTTTTTCAAAAGTACTTTCTTTTTCTTGAAATAAATAAATTAAAAAAAAATCATAAAAATCGTTGTTTTCATTTCCGAGAGTGTTTGTTTCTCAGTGGACCGAAAACACCTTGGGGGTGATAAGTTTTAAAATATATAAAACTCATTACAAACTATATTTTATCATATATTTTCCACAATTGTTTATATAAATCTAAATAATGTTCTTTTATATTTTTAATTATTTATAAATAATATTAAAAGTCGTATATAATCCAAAACGAGACAAGATTTTGGCTCGAACGATTGTCTATAATAATATACAAAGACACAGCTCGATGCCAAAAATAGTCTACTCAGCTCGTAGTCTCTTGAGTGTGAACACATATTATTCTCGCTTGAGCGAATTCCACCTTAATCTTATATCATTCTACGATATAATATATACATAGTATAGTATATATACATGGTGTATATTTTGTCTCGTATATATCATACACACTTGGTGGTAGGGCTTTATTTTATATTATTTTCATTAGTAAAACATCACATCAACATCACAATATCACATCTAGGGATTGCAATCCGGCGTAATTTTCTTTCCGGGCGGATTCGACCGGATTCTCATCGAACCGACCGGATCCCGTCGGATCCGGCCGGATCGGTTCAGATAAATACGATTTGATAAATCTGTCTAATGAGTGGCACAATTACCACAATAATTAATTTGTATTATATATCATTAAAAAAAATAAAGTTTCAACAGCTTACGGTAAAAAAAAATTAGCGGTAATCCAAAGTAAGGCGTTATTATTTACCTGTTTCGTCTGTCACATACGTTTGCAGTTACATATCGTTTTTAGTAGATAATCTTTTGAAAAGCTTTACCACTTTTTGCACTTATTGAAGAAACTCATTGTATCTAAAAATTACTTCTGCCTTAGAAAGATAAGGATGACCAGGATCAGTTATTGTAACTGTAACTCCTTGTTTATCATCATTCGTTGTGTCGTCGTCATCTGTATCTGATTCATTTGATGTTGTTGGCGTTCTTGCCAGGCGGTCATCTGCCTTCTCTTCATTATTTTTATATAAAATATCGACCATAGCTAATGTACGAAGCACACCTGTTCATAACAATTCATAAGCTACCTAATTTGACCATGACTCTTGCTCATGCCAATAATATCAGTTCAGTATCAAAGCCGAAGTTTTTTAAGCAGTGCTGATAGTATGTTCTGCAATACATTAACTATGTAATTTAATCAAGGCTAGATTAAAGAGTTTTTAACAATTCAGCGCATTTAAAATGTCTACTCATGCAACAGTTCTATCATTTTGCCCAAATTGCTAGCAACGGATCCGGTCCCCGGATCCGGTAGACGCATAATAATGCCGGATCCGCCGGATTACCGGATCCGTTTTTCCGGATTGCAATCCCTAACCACATCCAAAATAAAAAATTACATTTCAAAATTATGAAGCCAAAAGTTCTGCTACTTACACGTAGTCTCACCATGCATTATCATATTACACAATGTAATTATTGAAAATATGAATTAAACATAAGCATAATAATTAAAAATAAGAAATACAATACATTTTTTAAACTATTATATAATAAATAATAATTAATAAGATAAACCATATAATTAGAATTGAGCACAAATGAAATTCTTTATTTTTCGATTGAATTGAGGTCGACTATCGTGACATATGTCTAAATCCTTTACTTTAACACTGATGGTGATGTTTGACAATGATAATCTCGATATGATGGAATTCCTACCTATTACCTATTCCTATGACTTTGCATATTGAACAGATTGCATCTTTCATTATAAGACTTTGAATTTATCCTAAATCTATATGATAGTTGACGAAGAAACTTTTTTTGTATATTCTCGACTCTATTAATGTGCAATTTTTGACACGGTGATCAAATTAAGCAACAATATTCTAATATGTGCTAACCTTCTCCTCAAAGGGAGAGGAGGCTTTAGCCCAGCAGTGGGAAATTTACAGGCTGCTAATGTAATGTAAAAATGTAATTCTAATCTGCTACGCACGAAATAATTAAAGAGGTTTAAGACAGTTTCACTCCTTTTCAAGTCTTTCTAAGTATTTTTATGTTAGGTTATACATAGTTATAGACCAACCAGTCATTAGTTATTCTACCTATAGCTGTACTTAGTATTGATGTGTTTTGGTTTGAAGGATGAGTGAGCCAGTCCCAAGATTAGTGGCGCATTGGAAATGTTAGGAATGCTCAATATTTCTTACAGCGTGTCTGGGCAGGGGTGACCACTTACCATCAGATAATAATAATAAGCAGATTGTACATTATCTAGAAATAGACTTAGTACGATAATCGTTTGTAAACTAAGCGATGTGAAGCGCTTGAAAATTTAATTGTAATGTTTATATAAACGTACTTTACAAAGCTTTGTGACGTTACATTGCAATTCAAATGTTGACATTTAAACTGAGGATTTTCTTTAAGTTCGATTTTAGTTTTCTGCTTTTGACCCATCTATTTGTTTTTAGTAATCTGCGTTTGTTTCTATTTAATGTATTGTGAATTAGTTGTTACTTTTAAAGATGATAAAACAATTATCCTAGACTCTAAATATTTTTGTTGAAAAAAGTTGAAGCACAGTTTTTTTATCCTTTTAATAACTTGTGACTTTATTACAGATCTAATCGCATAGATTCGGATTATTAAACGGTCTTGCGGAATATTGTTAGATTCTTATGAAATCGCTGTTCTTAGTGCTGCCAATGCTGTTGGCACAAATTTCGCGCATATGCAGCATGTTTTAAGCTGTCCCAAATATGTTCAATGGGATTAAGATCAGGGCTGCATGCTGACCAATTTATGGTATGTATCCCAACCTCATCGTAATATTGTCGAACTTCGTCGTCGGTTCGGTTCGGCGTCGTGGGTTCGGGCGTTATCTTGCACTACAATAAAATTTTCGCCTATTAATTATAATTATATAAGGTACCATATGAGCTTTTAAAACTTCTGTTATATATCGTTGTGCCGTCAAACCACCTCTTCTGCCATTGTCGATGAACGCAAGGTCCTTTCGCCCGATCATCGAAATGCTACCCCACAACATACACAAAGCACCCTTAAAAGGAACAAGCTCCTCAATGCGACTTTGCGCAACGAAGTCTGGAAGTTGGAACTGTGCCACTCACGGGAGTGGATTAGAAGGAACGTAAAACCAGGTCCTGCGCCTGAACTCTTTTCGGTCGATTCGGATTTGACATCCCATCGGATTTTGAAAAGTGACATAATAGATAGTGTGCCTGTGTTTGCGCACACACTTGTAAACTATAATTTGTCCTGCGATGTTGCCTGATCTCCTTTGAGATTAGTCGCCGTAACCGAAATCGGTCAAGACGACATCATCAAGGTGATCCAAACACAAGTTTAATACAATATGAAGATTAATTAATGTTAATCAGGTTAAATAAATTGCTAATTACTTAAGATAGCGTGCGTTCAAGAATATAATACAGAAAACAATTATAATATTAGGAAATATAATAGAAAAGCAACTATGCGAGTTTCTTGCCGTTTCTTCTCGTTGGAGTCTGATTTCTGAAACGGTGGTAGTGTTTAAATATTAACGATTCAAAAACGCTTCAATGTGAAGTTTACTTGAATATAATTGATTTAATTGATTGATTTGTTTCACATCATTTGTTATTTCCAGATTCTCACATTGAATAATTCTAAGATTGACATAGTAGATATTTTTCTTATAAAACTAATATTAAAGTTTCGGAACCATGTAGGATTTACAGCGTATTATATTTTTATTATGAAATAGGTAATTATATCAACTAGCGAATGCTCGTAAAAGTTTTACGGGATATACTGAAAATTTCAAACAGAAATATTAGGATAAAATGTAACTCGGGATCTCAATTCTACAGATGTTACATCCGGATTTAAAAAATACGTTTTTTTTTTTAATTTAGAATAAAAGACTGCAAGCTGAATTTCTATAAAAATCTTTTTAGAGTCGAGTTAAAAAATTATGTCGCTGAACTTTATTTCAATATCCGATAAGGACATTCCTCTGAAAACCATAATAAACAAATCAAGTACATGAGTTCAGTAGTGGTTGCTCGGATTTGAACTCGTTCTTCTAATCACTGGACCATCACGGCATTTTATAACCTCTGTTATTTGTTTACATATATGCTTGTATATCTTTGCCTATAGTATATTATGTCAACGCTATTAAAAGTTTAGAACAAAGAGAAAATAAATTCAAGATTGAATGAAAATAATATATTTCCAAAATAATATTTAAAAAAAAAACATTTAAACATATGTTTTTTATGATATAGGTACGTTGACAGGTAAATGGGTGACCTGACGGTAAGTGGTTATCACCAATCATAAACATTGGTGCTGAAAGATATATAAACAACTTCCTTACATGGCCAATGTGCTATCAATCTTCGGAACTGTTGTTACGTGCCTATAGTTACACTGACTCATCCTTTAAACTGGAAAAGAATAATACTAAGTATTGCAGTTTGTATGTAGTATCAGATATTGATGAGTGGGTAGTACCTACCCAGACGGATTTGCACAAAGCCGTATCAAGTGAATTTTTAGATTATTTTCAATGTCAACGTTAGGTTGTCATGTTACGCATGATTTTTTGAATTTTAGTCTTTAAACGAAACCGTAGTCAGAAACGCGTAAGGATGCAAAATATAGTTTTTATTCCATGACGAAATTATTACGAATTTTTCACAAAGCTTAAAACTTTCATTAACGTGAGTGTTTTATAATCCCGTCGTTAAGCATGCGAAATTAATAACATTCGAAACATATTCTAGTACTAAGAACAACAGTGCAGTTGTAGCTGAATTAATAATTTGACGAATTAAATTTAAGATATTCATGAATCATGGCTACCTTTCCTCCAATTTATCTCAGGGTTTTTGACAGCTTACAGCACAACTTTTACTACAGACTTATTAGACATAAATAGAAAAATAAAGATTTTTTCACAAAAACGAATAGATGTTGATATTATTATTATTATATTTATATACATGACAGCGACTGTGATAGATCAGCGGCGCGTCCGTCATCGGTAGGAGCTACTGGCACAGGGTTCGTGGCGTAGTTTTCAGGCAATTAACCACAAAGATACAGTATGATAATTCTTGTATTTATGTAGGTAATCAGCAATCACATAATATAAATTAGGTTTATTATAACTATCAGTGATACGTGAACCAACGCTCCCAACTGTATCGTTCTCTGTAATGAATTAAGCTTCCGTTCGAACTCACCGTTATCAAAAATTAAAATGTGACAGTTGCCCCTTCAAACGATTCTGATCACGTGACTCATTACGTCACGGCGTTTAAACCTAACCGTTACAACAAAATCAACTGAGTTACTAATTATTCATAATCGACGTCATATAAATATGTATTGCAATTTTGAACTAAAATATAGAAAAAGAAATTCTATGAGGTGCAACAAGCGCCTTTATCTCAGCGTTCTCTTCCTATCGGAGATTAAACTGCGTAGGTGAAAGATAATTTATAAATTACAAGTAATATATTTAACAACGTATCAAACTAGTACATACACATGTAACTACACGAATAAAAAAAACGTATATAATATATACAATTATATACTGCTAAATTATTTGACATAACCGCTACAAAATACAGACGATTCGATTTTGGAAATAAATTGTCATAGATTGGAAATTATAGCTGCAAATCTGAATGTGACTACTAACACGCACATTTGCAACGATCATTACTTTTTTGACGCTTTGTTTTTGTTGCAATGGTTTTCAGATGACTGAAACTATGTCGTATTATATCATAACTGTACTGCCTACACTACATAACTGCCTCGTTAGACGTAGTACCCTTTTCAGATATAGATCACGAAGTCCCAGTATCGGATTCCTTGTCGAGCGTACACTTCCGTGTATAAAAACTACGTAATTACGTATATGTCCTCTGATGTTTCATATATTGTGTCCGATTGACATTCCAACGGAGTATGAGCGGAATAAAATAATGTTTATGTCATATTCCATCTAAAATACCTGTTTACGTTTAATTTTTTCCATTGATTCAATTAAATTGTAAATTTCATTGAATTCAATAATAGTATTGTTTGAAAAGATTAATTTAGTCACGTGAATTTCCGTATTGATATTACAATTATTACTATACTATAATTTATTACTATTGTGATAATTAAAACTATTAAAGAGTTTCTTGCGGTTTTTTATTCAGAGTGTCCTTTAACACTGTTTACAAGATTACAATACAGCATTTGCGCATATATTGCTGCCTAATCTCCGTTGAAAATGACCGACGTAACGGAAGTCATTTATGGGACATCACAGCCAACATTACCATATTAAATGCGAAGCGCACTATTACACTACAGTGGCGCGTACTCTGTCAAATATTAATTAAGAAAGCTGTAACAATAGTATATTTACAGTGTACGAACGATCAATGGTATTTTTCGCGTAGTCATTGATTTTTTTACGCAAAGTCAATACATGAACTGTATTCATTAGATTTATTTTAAAGTGATTGTAATAGTTGATCTGAATGATGAATATTTTGATTATGAATTTATAATCACATTAGTGATTACAGTAAAGATCTGTGGTTCCTCTCAATACTAGTTTTAATTTTTAATATCCTTTGATATTTTTCATATAATAAGTAAGTGGATAAATGTGTCACCTGGTGGTAAATGGTCACCACTAGCCATATACATCAAACATTCTTTGCGCCACCAACCTTGGAAACTGAGATGTTATGTCCTTTGTACTTGTCCATCAAACCGGAACACAACAATGGTTAGTATTTCTGATTGACGGTACAAAATGTGTCGCATCTGAACTCTCTCCTGGTCATGTTGGATTGACGTCCCATCAGATTTTGTGTGCGAGGTGTACCTGAAGTCAGTATGTGTAAAGTGGTCATTTTTACTGTCATACTTTTGGCTGCAAATTTTTTAGAACTTTTAACATAATCATAAAAACATAATCAGCCTGTAAATTTCCCACTGCTGGGCTAAGGCCTCCTCTCCCGTTAAGGAGAAGGTATGGAGCATATTCCACCACGCTGCTCCAATGCGGGTTGGTGGAATACACATGTCGCAGAATTTCGTTGAAATTAGACACATGCAGGTTTCCTCACGATGTTTTCCTTCACCGCCGAGCACGAGATGAATTATAAACAAATTAAGCACATGTAAATTCAGTGGTGCCTGCCTGGGTTTGAACCCGAAATCATCGGTTAAGATGCACGCGTTCTAACCACTGGGCTATCTCGGCTCTTAACGCCATTCCTTTATCGAGAAAGATAATCAGAATAAGAACCTCACGCATTTGTCACGTGCATAATATGAATGAGCATAAAAAATGCTTCATATTTTTGTACAGATATATCGCATGTTCGCTCGCATTCATCACAAGCCTACGTGACATGATTTTAGTAAAATTATTTAGGTTTACCGTTTCTTATTTATAAAATGTATATAATATATGTAATATAAATATATATAATAAATATAATATATATAATAAATATAATTTATATAATAAATACAATATATATAATATAAATATATATAATTTAAATTAATATTGACAAATAACCAGTGTTTAATCGTTTTTATAATCAAAAGAAAAAAATAGATTTTAATTGATACTTTTTTCTAAATATATTTTTTAAGTTGCACATTTGACTTATTTTGAAAAAAAACAAAGAAACGTTCTAATTCAAAAATGGTTCACTTTTGCATAATGCATATGGGGGTT
This sequence comes from Vanessa tameamea, assembly GCF_037043105.1. Classification (NCBI taxonomy): domain Eukaryota; kingdom Metazoa; phylum Arthropoda; class Insecta; order Lepidoptera; family Nymphalidae; genus Vanessa; species Vanessa tameamea. The sequence goes on along the minus strand of NC_087314.1, from coordinate 2,100,486 downwards.
AAAATTATTGCAAATAGTTACCCCTACCACCTCTTAACGGGAATACGTCGAATTACCAATAACCCTGTATAATCTTATATCGAATAATATGCCTTCTTTACCAATGTATTATTTACAAATGTTTTGAATTTATGAAACGGCAAAGTTAAAAATGTCTAACTAAATATATACCTACTTTAATTCAAATTTACAACATAAGTAAACTTCTTCTATCTTACTTTACCATATCTCTTATTAGGAACCAGTTAACACTCTCGGTTTCGCTCGCATTTTTGAGGTTGATGGTAAGATATTAAACATAAAAAGTATCCTATGTCCTTCCTACGGTGGATACGATTTCACAGCAAAACCACTGAATCCTATTTGATTAAATTTCGTATGAAGCCAGTATGAACCCGATAAGTTTTTACTGGTTTTGGCGACTTTAATCCAAAGTCTATACATTTGTTCATGTCCCTTGTGCGTGTATTTACACTGGCTCACTGACCCTTCAAACCGGAATACAACAATGCCAAATATGTTTGTTGCTTGGCGGCAGAATATGTGTGGGTAGTACCTACCCAGACCGGTTTGCACAAAACCCTACTACCAAGTAAACCTACAACCTTATAAATTAGTTAAATTAGTTATAACACCATCACAACTAAGCTGTAAAATTCAGTAGGCAGTTAAACTAGTTGCTTCCGAAACGTTCACTCAAATGTTACATTTATAGACTTTAAACTAAATAATAAACGTTGTTAATAAATATAAAAATTATGGACGACAGTAAATCAAGCCGAATATATGAACTTTTATAATATAGCATATAATTAAATGCTAATTTTACCTAAACCCTTAATATTATTGTAAAAATATAGATATAAAATAAAAGAAAATGAATTGAATTTTAATAACATAAAAGGTTGGATGAACGAACATATATTTTAATACTAGCAGTATTTAAAAAAATGTTTAAGTTAACAGCAATGAGGATTGGTCCCTTTTTTATAGATAACTTAAATGATGACTTAATTAGAGTGCTTAAATGTTGGGGTCTTTCCTTTAACAATAAAAGTTTCGTATTGTATTTATCCGAGGGGTCAAGGATTCCTGGCCGGATAGACAATATTTTTTTCATCATTTGATTGTCTTTCTGTGTGAATCATTTCGCGAATATTGATACAATATATGTATATGTTGCAGTTGAACTTTTTTCTCTTTGAACCGAATATAAAATAAATCGCTATTTACTCTGAAATCGTCTGGGTAGATGCCACAAGCTCATCAAATATTCTACCGCCACACATTACATAAAAATTAAATTTAAATGATTTTTTACAAACAGCTAATTAGCAAAAAACAATATTCTTTCATTCTTTATGGAAATATTATGAATACATCACAAAAGTAGCAGAAAAAATTACAACACGTATACGACGAATTTATTTACTTGACCATAAAAGCGTAATCTTAGTATATAATGAGCTAAGTCTAAAATATTGTTATTGTATTTTATACCTTATATTATGCGTCATAAAGTTTACCCAAGATTTTGTTCTATCATTCACTGGTAGGGACAAAAGAAAACACAATGAACCGGAAAGGAGATTCCCCATATTTATAGCTAGGAAAATAAACAAGGAATTTGTAACGGACATTCAAGTCTGTTTTTTTATCGGATATAAAATAGGGATTTATTTATCTAAAGATAGTATAAAACAAAGTCACTACCCGCTGTCTGTACGCTTAATCTTTTAAACTACGCACCGAACATTAGCGTGGTTTTCAATCAATAAACAGATTGATTCAAGAGGAACATTTATTTGTAATTGAAATTCAAATTTTACTTGCCAAACAATTTCAATTATACTTGCCAGAAGAAAAAAAAAAACAAGAAAAAATCTTCAATTAAAATGTTGTATAATTGTATCCGGGTCGAGCTGGGAGGTGTTGCTAGTGGTAAATATAAAACTTATTCATCCGTTAAACGAAAGTATTTACTTAATTTATTAATCGTCATAAATATCATCGTTATTATCAATGATTTTCTCTTATCTCATTTGATTTAACGCGAATTGTTTTAACCTATGGGAAATGATACGGTAGACTTATTGTAGGACGCCTGTCTGATGGCAACCGATTGATTTTTATATCAACTATGCGGATGGTTGACACGCTTAAACTAGGGACGTATTAGCAAAGAAATGCAATGTCTGGTCTGCTGTTCATAGAGGGACCCTGGTCAGCTACATCAAACAGGTAACCTGACGAGATTTATTGAAGAGGAGACAATCAAACTCTGAATCTCATGCGTAAAGATTACTTATATATAATGATTAAAGTATAAAAGATAGTGTGCGTATCAAAATATACATTATATACAAAAGTGTCCAAAGAAAATGTTTCGTGAATGTCATGCTGAGCATTAGCTAGTATCCGATAACCTATACGTCTTATGGAGAGACCTCTACTTGAAGGCTATATCACGATATTAACCTCAGTAAAAAGAATGTGTCACCTCAGTCATGTTTGAAGGACATTTGAGAAGAAAAAAAGCTTAAGCAAAGTAATAGGCATCTATCACTAATGACATTATTTAACTAGACGGTTACTTGTCTTCGTGCTGAATTAAAATTAAGGAATAAACTGATCACTGGTAAATAGTGTCATATATGTATATACGTATTTATAACGTCATGTGACATATAATTTCCGGAAAATATTTATTAGGTTTATAATTTCATTGAACATAAATAAATATTAAAAATGGGTATGTTCATCTGTAGTCCCTTTATTCAATCATAGTTATTTATCATCATCTACTTGAATCCCATGTATCTTATTTATTTTCTGTCAATACAGTGTTAAACAAGAATGGATTTGACGGACATTTACGACTGCCAAACGGAAACCCTCCCTGGGTTTTCTATTGCTGGAGACCCAAACGTCACCGCCCACGTACAAATTGTTCACACAGAGCCATTGTGTTCAACGGATGTTTTTAACGGTTCTCTTTATTTTCGTCTTATTAATTATCTGTCTTAATGATATTCCAAAATTAACATTCCATTAGTCTTACTAAAGGAATTAAAAAATGAATATTTATGAATGCTGATTTTGCTTTGCTATAAGCTTAATAATATGATTCTGAAAAATGCCACGGGCAATAAAAAAGATTAGTGTTCCAATAAAGTTTGCGGAAACCGCATTGGATAAACCGAACTTGGATTTTTCGAGCTAATATGTCAGAGTCCTTCGCAATAAAACCAATACTATCGTAGTCAACAATCTCGACCTCGGGTTTCAACAATATTGACCGCTTTACAAAATGCTCCCGACTTCGAACGGTTGAAGTCAGAATTATACGCCATAATATTTATAAAGTGTCCATCACGGTACCCTTCGCGGGAATATCGCAATTGATGGGAATTGAAAAAAAAATAAAGAAAAATATAATATGGAAAGAAATAAATAAAAAAATATATTGTTACAAAAATTATTATATATTTCTTACATATAGCAACATTGTATATAAAACAAGACACGCTCACACAACGGAGTATAGAGGGAGCCATCAGCTACCGTGGAATAAGATAGTGTCATGTCGCTTGCCGAACATACGAGATCCAAGATGTTTAACACCCTGTAATCACACTTACTAACACACTTATAATACGACATGTATGGGTCTCATTTTTAGCTGTGTAACGGCTAGCGTTCCTATGGTCCTGAGTTGGGTTCTTCTGTCAAGTAATTTTAAGTGCAAATCAGAGTTTGGAAGAGGAATATTCTACACTCTCTTGCCTTACACTCGATACAGAATGTGGCATACATTCAATTTTTTTGATATTTCCTATTTCCAAATTAGACAAATACGGGTTGGAAATGAGCAATGTTATATACCCTTGCCTCGATATAAAATACATATACGGTGTTTATTTTTTTAAATTTCTAACAATAGACAAACACGGGTTGATAATTGAAGACAATAATATAAAATGATTATACGTTCCTAGTAATATTTGTATATGAAATACAATTATAGAAGTGTAAAAGTGTTCATCTCAATTTAAACTAATAACGCAAGTCCAACCTATCATCAGTAGAAAAAAAGCAATCGTAAAGTTCACGCCTATGCAGAATAACAGCCTGTAAATTTCCCACTGCTGGGCTAAGGCTTCCTCTCCTTTTGAGGAGAAGGTTTGTGCATATTGCACCACGCTACTCCAATGCGAGTTGGTGGATTTAGACGTACAATTTGTCCAAACTATGAATCTTACAGTCTATGACTTTTTCTTTTTAATACTTATTTGCAAACGACCAATCGTCGCTCATTACAGTTTTATTATATCCGACCCTCTTGGCTTCATATCAACGAATTGTTTCTTTTATTTCTCATCTTGGTCTGTTTTGTGTTTTTCCCCTTAAATGAGAAATATGTTACTTTCAACCACAATCATATTTAACAAAGGGTTCAAATAATTTCACAAGATTTACGATCTAAGAAGGAAATAATAATACAATTATTGCGTTATTCACACTGATATCAAAAAAAATAAGAGTTATTACGTTTAACGAATAGTCGCCTGTGTGTTTGTGAATTATTTCATAATCCCTAAACGGTCGAACTTAATACGTGTTCTTAATTCGAAATCTAGTTGGTCCCATTGTTACTAATTATGGTTGATACAAATCTGATCAGCTTTTGATTTTAATTGGTTTCTTCTAAAATTTCGTACGCAATCGGTTATCTGGGTTTAAAAAGCGAACAGTTTTTAAAAAAAATACATAGCCAAATTTGGATATGCTAAAGTAAAACCTGTTTTAAATTGAAGCATTTAAATCTATACTAAAAATTAATGATCGGTGGAAAATATATAGGGGGTACGAAGTTTCCTTCTTTAATTTCAATAATTGATCAATTTATAAGCACCGACTTAAAACTTCTACGGCTTATTCCCGCTACGCCGATTTCAAATATTTTTCTATTATCTTAAAACTCCGACAAGTGTTCTTTGTACTTAAATAGCTCTTAGCTGCTTTATTCGTTCGTAACTGAAATTGTAAAAATGTTTTTTTTTTCATGAATATTTAATATAATTAGACCTTGTAGAATATAATTTGCTAAAATGTATTTTATAATTATTATATCACCCAATTCACCGCTTCACGCGAACACGATTAGATATTTTTAATGTTGGTTTGTTTACTTATTTAAACCCAAAAGATAAATTCTATGAGTAAAAGTGTCTATCAATGTCATTCCAGCATGATTAATTAACAGATGCTTACAAACTTGCATTTATAATATACATTTGAAACTCAAATAAAAACAAAATATATATATATTTTAATGTTTGTTTAAATCATAACAGAAATGAATTAAAATTGAATGTAATAGTATCACCGAGTCAGATTATAGATTCTACCGTAAAGAACCGTTAAGAAACTCAATAAGTCATTCAATCGGTACTCTTTCCAGTGAATAAAATACACGATAGTGGTCAGATGTAATTCAACGATTTTGTTAAAACCCACTGAATTTTCCTGTAGTTAATTTGTATTTACAACTCATCTCGTGCTCAGCGATGTTGTCGCCTTATTTTCTTTTTGATGAAAACTAGCACGAGATTTACCTGACGGAAAGCGACTACCACCGCCCATGGACATCTGCAACACCAGGGGCTTGCAGGTCGTCTTTGAGAAATGCCTTCACTGGTGACAGGAAGGCTGGTTAATTTTTTGCTCAAAGAATCAGAATTTGGGATTATTAGTCTTAGTCTTAATATTAATATTTCGTATGTAAACAATAGTGTTAATTTACGTATTCGTTACACAAATGAACAGAATTTTGATTACCTTATATTTGAATAATTGAACTAATAGTTACGACCATGCACGCAAAGTGGCAAGATGAATTAGTGTCGGTTGCATGCAGAAACTGGATTGAGACAGCAAAAGACAGAAACGTGTGGCATTCTTTGGAGGAGGCTTGTACCCGAAGGATGTCCATACATTATAAAATTACAACTAACTGTTTTATATTTAATAGTTGATATTAATAATACTAACAAATATATGGAAAATATACACTTAATTCATTAATTTTAATATTTAATCATGTATTTTAGTGATCAATCGTTGAATTTAATGTTTAGTAATTAATTTTTAATATTTGGTAATGATTTTAATGTTCATTAATTCATTTTATAGTTTATCGATTAAGTTTTTTTTTTTTTAATAGGTAGTAAATTTTTTATCAATTGAATGAGAGATTATTAAAATCAAATGTCTAATTTATGCACTTCAACTATTATTGTAATGTATTTAAAGTAGATTTTACCACTAAAGATCTATTTGTTAATTTCTGTTATTATTATTATTACTAATAATTAAGCCTAAGGATTACTTCAAAAGAGAATTACCGTACTTACCCTGTTGTATGTAAATTTGTATATTATGTAACGCTTAAACACACGAACCAATTTAGTTTACATTAATGTGAGTGGATTTATGATCATGGAATGTATTGTGCTGTTAGTGTGACGTAATAATCTGCCTCGTCGGCCTATACTAATAAGGCCTAGGCCTATTAGGCTCTATATACCAAGTTCAAGTTTCAAACCCAAAAATTATAAGTAGCAGCCCAGATTTAAACGCAAGATTATATTCAAAATCAAACAACATAACAGCCTGTAAGTTTTCCACTGCTGGGCCTTAGCCCATTAAAATGAGTTAGTCTGTTCTTATTTTAAGGATAAGGTTGGGAGTCACTATGCTGCTGTTGTTTGGGTTAGTGGATAGACGTAGCAAATTTTCATATGCCACATGTCGGTTTCTTCACAATTTTATATTCCTTCGTCACCGAGCAGGAGATCACACATATTAAACACGATAAAATTCAAAGGGGCTTACTCTGGTTTGAACTCGTAATCGTCAATTAAGATTCACATCTTCTGACCTCTGGACCATTACGGCTCTCATATTTAAAGTTATCTATATAATTGTGTCCATACAAATTTAATAAACTGCTTCGAAAGTAATTTTTATTGTTCGTTTTATTTCGAACTTATTTAAATATTCTCTTTATAGTCAACGTTACAAATGAATCAAAGAATTAAATTTGATTGAGGACTTCCGCTTACCACATGATGTACAACACGGAATAAAATAACGTGTTACAACTTTATTTTTGTTATGTATTTATCACGGCACTATTTTATATTTATCATTCTTAGCAATTGAAACGAGAATATAGAATATTAAGATATAATCCAAAGATAATATTTGTATTTTTTTCATATACAGTGTTAATATGTTCAATCACGAAGGTCTTATGTTAAATTATCGGCGTACGTTAACAAATGTCATCTAATCTGGTGCTATCCTTATCCTTAGTAAGACATCTCACGCACACCAAGACACCTTGTAAACACTAGCGTTACGCACTAATGCACGTCGATAATTAAGAGTAGAGTGAATAGACCTATGCTAAGTGGTATTCTATATCACCAATACGCCCCCAGACTTGGGAACTAAGATTTTGTCTTTTTTCTCACTCACTCTTGAAATCGGAACATTACAGTACTACGCATTCATAATTGTCATAAGAATAATAATGATGGGAGGATATTACCCACCTAGGCGTGCTTGCACAAAGCTCTATCACCAAGATTGAGACTGGTTTATATAGAATTTTTACCCATCATAATCCTGTGTTGGTTGTCATCGATACGGACCGAAGGCGCCGCGAAGTCGTTTTCACATAACGCATCACATGGAGTAAATACTCCTGTATTCTCTCCTGTATTTATAGCTCGACGGCGCCTCGATGGACGAGAGAATGACCTTGCAACTTGAGATTGTTTATCGTCAGGACTCTTGTATTTATTTCACGACTGTACATAATCCCAGATCAGAATGTGAACAATATAAATACTTCAACTAAGATGAGATGATTCTTTTACACTGGATTTAGGAAAAGGACACCCGGGTGCAGCACCGTAACTTCCACAAAAGAGCGGCCACAATATACATTTCCAAAACAAAAAATGTCCAATTTCGACGAGTAAGCACATTTAATGTAAAATATATGCTGAATTATACTTGTAATTTTACTATGTAAACATCTTCTCGTGGAAATTTTTTTTTTACTTGAAAGTATTATCTATGAAATTGACAGAGTTAAAAGAATTGAATTTTTTTACTATTAGTACTATTAAATACCCAGCTTAAAAAAATAGTTCAATTTAAATGACTGAGGGCTTTTAGACCTGTTGATCTGGCCGTGTAATAATTATACCCATCCAAGATGTTGTTATTCCTATTTTACTGCACATCCTAAATTATTCCATCACTAGTGGAGTTTCTTGTGGGTTGGAAAGATGCTCAAATCATACCACATCCTATAAAGCTTAATCCTATCAACTATTCGGATTTCTGTCCGATGTCCATTCTTCTAGAAGAAAATGATTTTCAAAATTAAGATACTAACATGACTAATTACCCAACGCTTATTGGTCGCTTATTGCATCATTGGCCATCATCGACCGATTAGATTTCAGGTTCAAGTAAATGAGTTAATTTGACACTGAAATTTTCGAACACTGTGGGAGTTAATCTGACACCATTATCTGCCAGATTAACTCTAGAAAGTTTTCAATTATCAATCGGCCACTGCAAGTAATGAGTCAAAGTTTATTAGAAATAAAGAGTTGGTTACTCATGCATATTACAATGTCATTAATCATTTGACTAAAATGTATTTTACACAAACAAGTGAAATTGTTTACGGAATGCAAGTTTTTTAACAAATAATACATAAAATTAAGTTGAATAATTAAGATTAAATAAGGAGAATAAAAATTAATTCAACTCTTTTTATAATAATAATAATAACATCAATTCTTCACATAGCTTGTTTTCATCCAACATAAATAAGTTAGTAAAAAATTTTTTCTCGTTCATCTCTAAAAATCTAAAAAACAATTTCACTCTAATATCAAGCACGCAAAAGATCAATTAAAATACAAAAAAACTATAAGATTTTTTTTTGTTTTAACTTGATTCTACGTTCTACTAATAGTTAATCTAGAATCAGTTTAATATATATTTTTTCCTGAATCAAACTGCTTATAGGTTATTTAAATTTAGCATTTTATTTTTGAACACCTAACATTTAAAAAAATCTTCTTGGCAAAAATAATTCTTGATTAACAGTAGCTATAACTCCAGAGAATACATTCTTAAACTTACTTGTATGGTAATGTTCAGTTATCAGTTCAGTATAATTAGAGATACAAGGAATAGCCCCGAATTTTTAATTTAAGTTTATGCTACGATTTTTTCCAAAGGATCTTGGGTACATTCAAAGACGTCACCATTCTATGCCGTCTTCTTGACTTTAAGATTTCAAAGTTTCAAAGTTACTGTAAATGTGCTAAATAATAATGCTAGACTTTAAAGCCATAATGGATAGTATAACTTAAGACCGACGGTTGACAAGATACGGCATGCTTAATGTTCCAAAATTTGTTAACGTCGAGCGACTTACTAAAAATTTTGCCATGTTATCATTTCTGACTGTGTTTATATTTAAAATAATAAATAGTTTCTTGACCTAGAAACGTTGATTTAGAAATGATCTGTTCAAACAGTCCCGGGTGAGACCAATAACAGTTTTAGTTTTTATTTTATTTTTCGTAGCAGTCTTTCGTTTCGTGAGCAAGTTAAAAGTTGAAGTCTTACTACTGAGCTTCGGATGTCACGTATCGATGACTTCTCGCCAGTTCTATTGGCTTGTCGTACAATCGGATTATGACAAAAAGAAAATAGTTCAACAAGCAGACATTATTTATACATGTTCACAAAAAGTTTATGTTGGTACAATAAAAGTACTTTCGATATGCTAATCAGGAAATTAGTTCAGAACTTTCTCGAAATCGGAAACAAAGAACACATAACAGAAACATTGATAAAATCGTAAGCAGGAAAGCAAAATCTAAAAGCGAGTTAAGAACAACAGCGTTCTTTGAATACTATAAATTATTAACTCATTTGTGATAAAACTTTGATACACAACAAGTTAAGAAATGATAAATGAAGGTACCAATCGGTGGTATTCTAAGAGTCCTTCACAAAAAAATGTGTACTTAGGAAAACTTCGCACACTGAAGTTGCAACCGAGGAAGTAAAAGCTATTTAAAGTTTTGAAAGAGTTTTTTATCTTATACAAATATCTCCAAACACGCCTTAGGCGACATGAACACCTGTACTTTACACCCAATTTTAAACTGGGCCACGCTTTTATGCCCATTTTACATTTACATATTGTATAAGATGCGTCTATGAGGTACAGCGTAATGTTTACCTCAGACGAAATTTTAATATCTCTTTGTATCTTTAAAATGTAAACATTACTAATATTTTATTAGTGACGTAAATTTATGGTTCCTATCCTAACACGATAGAAAATGGTCGATTGCCATATATGTATATTTATAGTGGGTGAAACGTTTTAAAAAGAGTTATATTTCTTTAATAACTTCGGAATAAAAATAAACACGTCTTACATCGGGCTACGTTCTATGACAGCTGTCTAGTGTCACCATACTTACAAAAAATAAATCCTCTAGTAAGGAGGTGTAACATTAAATAAACAAAAGTTTTGACAAAAAAAAAAACCGACTTCAAAAGAAACAAATTAATATGCTCTAAAAAGTAAAAAAATAATTGCGTATTATTCTACTTACTTACCAATATGTAGGTACGATCTTTGTGTTTCTACGCAAGAAGATAAGTATGTACCTACCCACTTTAAATCTAACTTAACACATATGAATAACAAACAATGATCAAAATATTTTTTTGATTTATCCTATGCAAAACGTAGTTAAAAATATTTAGACTACTTAAAAGTTAACAAAGTTATTACGATAATATAATATAGTTACAATTATTGTTATTTTTGGAGTCGGTGTCATCCAAGATTACAATATACTTAGCAAATTTTATACGAACAACCACATTAAACATAAGCAAACCGTGAAACGAAAATATAGCCGATATTTACCTATACGTCCTCCTTTTTGAAGTCGGTTAAAAAAAATAACCTAACTATCTTAGTATACCACATATATAAAATTCAGCTTCGTAAAGATTTCGAAGACTGCAAGCCCTTGAGAGCTTCTGATATTTGTGCACATTAATCACACCTTATAGAAGTTATAAGATTGATGGTGTGACGGCAGTGTCGTTGTTGAAACGTCATCCATCACAGCCCATCGAAAGAAAACGATCGAAACGTAATGAAAAGAAATGAAACTGTACATTAGGATGAAATTATAATACTAATAACAGATTACTGCTTCATTTCATGTAAGAATACTTAGTGATAGGGCTTGGTGCAAGCCTGGGTACCACCAATCATGCATCAGATATCCTACTGCCAAACAGTTTGCTGTTTGACAGTAACACAACACTACTAAGTATGACTCAGTATTGTTATGTTCCGGTTTGAAGAGTGAGTTAGTCAGTGTAAGTACAGGCACAAGGGATATAACTTCTTAGTTTCCAAGGTTGGTGGTGTATTGGCAATGTTTAATATTTCTTACAGCACCAATGTATATAGGTGGTGGTGACCACATAATATAAGGGGGCCCGTTGCAGGTCCGCTTACTAAAAAACAAAAAACAAAACATCCCAATAGGCCACGGTTCTGTAACGGTCTCATTTGGATAATTTACAGCCTTTCGAAATGATTTCAACGTCCCTACTATAAATGCCATTGTGTATATCGTCGCATTCCTGTCGGTAGGGTTAGTCAGTCTGTGCAATTAAAGATATTTTAATGTTTGGTAGCGAATTTATAGTGTCAGGATTGTTGTGAACTACTTACGCGGTCACCTGTCTGCCTTTAAATGGTTTATTACAAATGTTGATGAAAAACTATTTGTGTAATAATTTATACATTGAAGTTTTAAAAAATAGACCCATGTGTATATTATTATATTATAGTACTTTATTAGAAGTACATTAATTATTAATACTATTGAAACTATTTGATCGTGAATTGTTAATAAGCAGCATTAATTATTTAATGAATAATATGATACATCTTGAACCGAAATAGCTATAATGAATGGCTCGATATCTCATTTGCCTACATAATTATACACACATAGGCAATATATATATATACATACAAAGATTGATACTACATACTTCTGTGCTGTTAAAAAGTCTTAGGTATAAAGTTTAATGACATGTTACTACGTTTGCAATGACATTGTAACAAACAGTTGTGAGTCATCGCGAGAATTATTTAAATACGTCATTCGTAAATATCCAGTTTTAAAATAATTCAACTTTTACGTTATGAAGTAAAATTTCATAACAGTTTTGCGATATTTGTACATATAATATAAGATTGTTACTTATAGACCAAAACATTTTTGAATTTTCCTTTACAATTTTACGACCGAACCTGTAGTTATCGGCTCGTTACAGGATATTATAAAGTAACAGCCTACTGCTGGTGAAAGGTTTGGAGAATATTTTACCACACTGCTCCAATGAGATGAATGAGTGATTATGAAGAATGAGTGAGATGGTAGTGAGTTTCATCCAACACATTCAGGGATCTTCACGATGTTTTCTTCGATGTTTTCACGGTGGGTTCAAGTTTTATGATTAAGAACAGTGCCCGAATTTCAAACATCATTCTTTGCTTAAGATTCATCGGATTTAGCCACTGGGCCGTCGAAGCTTCACCTTTTAATATATCTAGAGTTATTGACCCTTTTCTATTCATTAACGCTTTCAACATTGCAATACCAGTCACTCACCTTAAACTGTCGCTTGCAATATGCCATTTAATGCTTGCTGTTGTATGCGTATACATTTGTTAACGTTACTGCCAATTTGTGACCGATAATTTGATAACAGCGATTTTTTTTTTATGGTATACGAAGTTTTTCTTTCTCACAAACTAAATTTGGTATCAATCAGCTTAAATTTAATATTATTATAGTTTTATAGGACCATATGAAAACTTTATTTTCCATATATTCATAACGCAATCAGTAAAAGGCTTATGTTGGGGTAACCATAGGCTTCCTTACACCCATTCTTAAAGGAGTAATACCATAAATCTAGCATATTCTCACTCCATACCCCCATGAAGATATGACAATATCTTCATCGCTAAGTTATTAAGAGTATTTAATGAAATTCAACAGCTTATCCGATTTGTCGACTGCGAATAGCTTTAAAAACAAACAATCAGTTTTTTTAAATTGTCCTAAAGCCTCCACAGACGTATTGTCCGAATTGCCTATGTACGAGTATCTTCCTATTGTTCAGTGGAGTTTGGTAGATTCGCGTACCTGCGTGTTTTTATTTCCAGGAATAATTACAATAAAAAAATTTGGATTTCAATTTTTGTTTGTCTTCATCTTGTTATGAATAATTTTTCTTTCTTTGATTTTCGTTGCTCTGGTTCTGGTGTTTGACCAGCCAGTCCATTATTATAATGTGATTGATTAACATTCAGATTATTTATATGAGGTAAGGTAGACAACTTGATGTACATTAACTTGTCTGCACGTTGATACAGTCAATAATGACGTATTTTCAATGAAATTAAGTGAAATTCGTTTCGCTTGTAACGTTCGGGCGTTTGCCAATATCGGGATATACCGCTTTTCAGAAAAATCTTAGTTATTAGAATAACTGATGTATATATATACAAGCGTCTCCAAGAACACTATCGCTATTTATACCCTTTGGGTCTTTTTAGCTTTTGGGTCTAGAATATAATTTGCCTGAAACTCGACGAGGTTGAGATAAATCTATTATTGGCCAAATCGGTCGACAACACCACATCATTTTCGTAGTCCCATTATTTCGCCCCGTATCCTGCACCAGATCTCCCATAACGCGTATATTGTCTGCTCCGAATAAACCATTCAAAAATGAACATATTTGCAAACGAGCAAAGTTGTAAGTCAGAGCTTGCTGAACTGCAACTGAAGTCTTTTATGATTTTGTCGTGTATGTACGTATGATTTAATTAGTTCAAGTGGATTATTCTATTTTTAAATTAATAATTAATTAGATACGTTAGATACCTTTCATCGTATCATGACCACGACCGATGACAATACTTATTCAAACCCGATATTGTATTAACAATTTATAAATAAAAAAGAGACACGTAATATTTCTGATCAACGTATCAAATATAAAAAATGAACTGCATATAAATTAAATATATATTTATTATCTGTGTATTTCGTATTTAAAAAAATATCCGCGATTAAATCGTAATGGCATTATAGCGATTAATTGGTACACAAAAGCTTAAAGTAAACTAAGGCCGAACGATAAATAATCTTTTTATACAACAAAGGATCCCAATTTTAGGGCAAAATCACGATAAAGAGAATATTTGAAGTAGACAAAGAGTCCCGTACAAAAAGCTAATGATACAATTATTTATTCACAGTCCTCGCCTAAAGACGGACGGTCATGCAAGAGGTCGATTCATTTAATCTTTTTGAATGGACTTTAAACAAAAGAACGTTAATAATACTTCGTTTGAAAAGTCTTGAACGTTTGACTACGCTATTACGTCGTAAAAAGAAATTTAAGATTTATCTGATTTTGTTTGAATGTGATGAAACGGGTCTGTGTTTTAGGACGTGTCACTAATATATGAAGTTTATTTCTATAAAATCCTATTGTAATAGTAATATTACGTAGTCTTAGGTCTGAATAAACAATAATTGATTTTTAACTTAAGTATTCTTCCTTCATTTTTAAATGATTATTCATTTGTACATTTATTATTTATTTATTTAATTATAGAACGTACAGCCGTTGATAAACAAAAATAACAAATACTTAATGACTATTAGGCCAATAACAGTTCTCATATATAACATTAAAGAGACAGAGAATAGGAAAATAAAAGAAAAAAAAAACAAAAATGGTAACAACAATACACATAAAACTAAGTGTCTGTAATAAAAAAGCCAAGCTAATAAGGCTTTTTATTATTACTTAGTCTTGTACTTAATGTTAATTTTTATTTATATCCTTATTGCATGCGGTGTTCACATATTATAAACTTATCATTTTATTTTTAGTAATTTATTAGCTTAAAACTGTAATTGATATATACAAATTTTATGTTGTTGGTTAACCAAAGAAAAAAAACCATACACCTTATTTTCTCTTGGACGACAGGAATATTGTCAACTCTTTAGGCTATACGCCTTTAACAGCTGAATAACTATCTTGTATCAAACGTAGGAGAGAACGTCTCTTCAAACAGCTTCAACTTTTCGAGTCTTCGAGTTTCAGTTTAGCAATATCTAAAAATAATTGTTCTTTTACAGTATATCTGCTCATTTAAGTCATAATCGGCAACATATTGTCTTAGTACACTATTATTATAATATACTTAAGTTAAAAGAAGAAAAACTGTTGGAAGATCTGAATTCTCATTGCCGATAAAATGAATAATATTGTTTTCGTTGCCGTTCGGTGTCGATGGAAACGTCACTATTTAATAAGGAAATGCATAATATGTCCCAAATTTCTTATTGAACTTAGGTATAACATAAATTGACAATTATTTTTCAAAGATATACATTATTTAAGTAGGCTTTTACACGCACTTTTTAAAATCGTTATTTTATAAAACTATATCAAGTGACACTACCACGGGCTCGGAATGTAGGTACTACCGAGAAGAACTGGAGGAACGGGAGGAAACTCAGTATTATTTTCCAACATTAGAAATGGAATTTCGAAATAAATTTTTTTGAGCCACCCATTTTTTCTCTTTAAGCTCCTGTGAAGCAATTAATGTACATGTTGAAAATATCCTTAACAGCAAACAAAGCTAAGTTAATTATTTGTTTGATTGAACAAGTATTGCCGAATTGCTGAAAACATTTTATTGTATTATTACTGTATTCAAAATACATGGTAAGTTATTTAAAAAGTTAATCGGGGTAGGTTCTACTATCTTATCAGCTTTGTAACTATTATCTAGCTAAGAAATTCTTACTGTTCGTGTATTTTAAACTCTCTCTGGACGTGCCGGATTTGCGTTTGGTCGGATTTTTGTTTTAACGTACCTAGTTGCTAGATATATAGAACTAAACTATCTGGATGCACAGATGTGTATGTATGTGTATGTCCCTTGTACCTGTAGGTATACTGGCTCATAATTTCCACTGGAATGCAACAGTATTATTTATTGCTGCTTGACCCTAACTTATACGATGAGTGAATGGTACTTACCCAGACGTTTCATGCAAAAAGTCTTACCATAATTAAAAAGGATTATGATAGAGAGAAAATAAATAGTACATTTTACTTGGTGGTAAGGCTTTGTGCAAACCCGTCTGGATAGGTACCACCCACTCATCAGATAAACTGCCGCCAAGCAGCAATAGTTGGTATTGTTGTGTTCCGGTTTGAAGGTTGAGTGAGCCAGTGTTATTACAGGCACAATGGTCATAACATCTTAGTTCCCAAGTTTAGTGGTGCATTGGCGAAGTAAGGGATGGTTAATATTTCTAACAGCGCCAATGTTTATGGGCGGCGGTGACCACTTAAGGTGGCCATTTGCCGATCCGCCTACGTAGTACATAAAAAAGAATGGTTTGTGCACACACTTTTGCACTATAATATCTCCTAAACAGATGGCTAATCTCCATTTAGACTGGAATCGGGGAGGAGGACCTCATTTCTAATGACAATACTAACTGAGCTTCAGGTTCTCATCGGGTTTTACTGTTTGTGCCCGGAAGATAGAAAACTCATTTGAAATATTTTAGGATTTCCTATAAATAAAACGTTAATGTCACGTCTTCGTTACAATTAAATATTTTAGTTATATGATATTAATATTAGAAATTGTTATTATCATCAATTTATTAATAGGAGTAAATAAAAAAGTATATTTTATATAATTAATATATGTGTATATAATAATTTTCTGTAAAGAAGTAAAAGCATGATATTTGCATGCATGATATAATTTATAATCAACTACTAGAAAATAAATTACTTGATATTTAACAAACGTTTTTATTAATACACTAGCTGTGGCCGCGACTCCGTGCACGTTTGGATTTCACAAAAAAATATTGTTGTAGCCTAAGTTACTCCTTATATCAGCTATCTGCCAGTGAAAGTCCCGTCAAAATCGGTCCAGCCGTTCCAGAGATTAGCCGGAACAAACACACAGACAGACACAAAAATTGACAAAAATATTATTTGGTATATATACAGTGTATAACATACATATGCATTCAGTAAAAAGCGGTTATTTTAGTACTACAAACAGACACTCCGATTTGATTATATGTATAGATAAAGAAAAAACCCATATTTAAATTCGTTTCAAGGATTCATAAATCACTTTTGACGTTTATAGCAGCCGCAGTCCAACGAAATCGAAATACATCATAATTAAATAATTGATAATTGGATTAATTTGCGGCGACTGTGTCAACATAGCAATAATTAATGGAACCTACGAGCAAGATTTCCACTTGAATGTGCAGAATTTTAAACATACAAGCGAATTTATCAAAAGCCTGTGCTTTAAATAAAACCATAATATTTAACGGTAACATCAAAATGAATAATATACATTTTTAAGGGAGCTTGGACAAACTTGTTCTGAATCCTTGAGTGTCGTTACCTTCCTTCAAACTAATTTCATTATTATTACCTTTGTAATAATTTACAGTTAAAGTGTAACGTGTACATTACACTTGCTTATTGGTTGTCAAAAATGATGAGGAATGACGACCTCCGTGGTCGAGTTGTGTGTACACCGGTTTTCATGGGTACGCCACTCCGAGCTCCCGGGTTCGATTCCATGCCGAGTCGATGTAGAAAAAGTTCATTAGTTTTCTATGTTGTCTTGGGTCTGGGTGTTTGTGGTACCGTCGTTACTTCTGATTTCCCATAACGCAAGTGCTTTAGCTACTTACATTGGGATCAGAGTAATGTATGTGATGTTGTCCAATATTTATTTATTTATTTAAAAATCTACCACCAGTTCGGAAATAAAAACCTCGGACATAAAAAGATCGGGCTAAGTTTATTACTTTTTGTGAAACCATATTTAACAAATATGTGTATAGCGACAAGGCTAACGCAATTTAATGGGGTTTGGAGCTCATTTTAACGTTCTACTCCAATGCGAGCTGGTGGTGTCTACACGTGTGACTCTTCATTCGATACATGCAGGTTTCCTCTTAATGTTACCGTCACCGCACGAGGCGAATTATAAACACAAATTAAAGATGGAAAATTAGTGATCCTAACCGGGGATCATCGGTTAGGATTCACGTGTACTAACAACTGACTTCGCTTCATTATTATGGTTTATTTATATATAAATAAACATCCTGTAACAAAAAAATATGTAAAATATAAATTATGTAAGACTCTAACAAAAAAACGACTTAATAATGCGAAGATATAAATAATCTAAAAGCGAATTTTCGTTTCGTTTGAGGCTTTGTAGGAATTTTGTAGGCCAACCTGTTTCACGACATGTAAAATTAAGATTAAAACTCGTGCCCTAAAAAGCCTTTGGCCGGGGCATATGTTGAAAAGATTCTGGGTAGATATTCATTTACAGACGAAATAAGGTTATTTTAGTTTCAATTAAATCTTCACCTGGGAGCAAGGGGGGGGGGGGTATCATTCTGCATTGGGAGTAGTAAGAAATTAAATCAATGATAAATAAAGCAAACGTATGAAATTATATGAAAAATTTCGTATGCTTTTCCTGATGAGAGACCGTATGTCTAGTCGGCGCAGCCAATATGAAAGACAAGGTCATCAGTGTGGAAGATATTAAAGTGCTCAATTAGTGTGTGCACGAACCCAAGCATAATCTCTATTCCCTGTATAGTCCGTTGGGACCGCAACCTAAAATGACCGATAACAAATCATGCGCAAGACCATCAAGCAATTTAGCAAGACTGACTCATTAATTTACCCGATTAGGGTTTCGAACCTAGGACCGAATTATCACCCCCGTTTTTAGTTTATCAGTGTATACGATATCACTATCAAAGATACCATCCTTTCAATGAATAATAAATTTTTCGGTTAGTTTTTGTTATTAAGATCAAAAACTAACTATATTTATATATCGACTAGATAATTATATAAATCAACATCAAAATACTAAGAATTTTCTAAGGTACTCTCCCAATATGTTCGTAAGCTGAACTCATATAAGTAGCTTAGTAACATCTTGGCTTGGTTGAAAATACTTTGGTATTAGGAAATCGTGTAAAATGAACCGCTCTGATCCCTAGAAATCCGCGAAGCCGGTACACTGTAAGATACAAATCTATATTTCCCGTAAGAAGCTTACTAAGAGATAAAAGTTACAATATAAAATCTTACATTCTAGTTATTAGAATAACAAATTGCAGCATTTTTTTAAATAATTAAACTGGTAGTTATCTATTAACGGCTTGTATATATGTCACTTCTAGGATTAGGCCACCGTTTAAGGCGTGCATTTGGAGTTTATACCATCACGCTGCTGCAAAGCTGGTTAGTTGCACCCATAATCAGCCTGTAAATTTCCCACTGCTGGGCTAAGGCCTCCTTTCCCGTTGAGGAGAAGGTATAGAGCATATTCCACCACGCTGCTCCAATGCGGGTTGGTGGAATACACATGTGGCAGAATTTCGTTGAAATTAGACACATGCAGGTTTCCTCACGATGTTTTCCTTCACCGCCGAGCACGAGATGAATTATAAACACAAATTAAGCACATGAAAATTCAGTGGTGCCTGCCTGGGTTTGAACCCGAAATCATCGGTTAAGATGCACGCGTTCTAACCACTGGGCCATCTCGGCTCTTGATACTTTTTGTAAATAATTATTTTAAGTGGCATTTTTGACTTATTTTGAAATAATCTAAAAAACGTGATAATTCAAAAATGGTTAACTTTTGCATAATGCATATGGAGGTTAAAATTATTGCAAATAGTCACCCCTATTACCTCCTAACGGGAATACGTCGAATTACCAATAACCCTGTATATAGTTGAGAAGAACAAAGCACATTATTATAATCCACAACATTCACGATATACGAGGATCTTGAATAATATCAATTCTGTCACTACACGTGACTCCCATTTGAACTTTACGACCGTCAAGTTTATTGACATACGAAGTTTCTCTGGATGTGAGACTCCAAAATTATGCGAATTGTCATAGTTAAATATCTTGAAAATTATTCGATCCAGACGAGAAACACTGGGATTTCATTCTTAATTCGTGTTTATAATTCATTTTGTGCTTAGCAATTTAGGAAAACATTATGAAAAAATGTCGGATACAATTCTGACACGTTTGTATTCCACCAAGATTCTCCAACACAGGTAGTGTTGGAGAATCTTGGTGGAATACGTTCAAAACTAATGAACAATGGAGTCAAGCAGTAAAACTTTAACGTCAGGGTTGACCTCTTGAAATAATCAGTAAGTTTGTAGGTAGACAAACTAACATAGTGAATGTTAACCTCTATCTGCGAAGCATTGACTCACTAAAGTTATTTTATACGCTTGGATAGGAACGGCCAGGAATATTCGTCGTCTATAAATATTTCTGCCGGGTCGATAACGTCTGTTTTCTTTACATATTGTAAGATGTGATCATGTGATAACCTGATTTCCTAACGTAACCTTTATAAGCATAACTTTAGAGTCTATTATTCTTATGACACCAAGTGGACTCATATGGGTTAACTTCAATAAATAAACCCCTGTCTTTGTTTTAGGACGTGTCTCTAATATATGAAGTTTTTTTCTATAAAATCCTATTGTAATAGTGATATTACGTAGTCTTAGGTCTGAATACACAATAATTGGTTTTTAACTTAAGTATTCTTCCTTCATTTTTAAATAATTATTAATTTGTACATTTATTATTTATTTATTTAATTGGAGAACGTACAGCCGTTGATAAACAAAAATAACAAATACTTAATAACTGTTAGGCCAATAACAGTTCTCAGATATAACATTAAAGAGACGGAGAATAGGAAAATAAAAGAAAAAAAAAAAAACAAAAATGGTAACAAAAATACACATAAAACTAAGTGTCTGTAATAAAAAAGCCAAGCTAATAAGGCTTTTTATTATTACTTAGTCTTGTACTTAATGTTAATTTTTATTTATATCCTTATTGCATGCGGTGTTCACATATTATAAACTTATCATTTTATTTTTAGTAATTTATAAGCTTAAAACTGTAATTGATATATACAAATTTTATGTTGTTGGTTAACCAAAGAAAAAAAACCATACACCTTATTTTCTCTTGGACGACAGGAATATTGTCAACTCTTTAGGCTATACGCCTTTAACAACTGAATAACTATATTGTATCAAACGTAGGAAGAGAACGTCTCTTCAAACAGCTTCAACTTTTCGAGTCTTCGAGTTTCAGTTTAGCAATATCTAAAAATAATTGTTATTTTACAGTATATCTGTTCATTTAAGTCATAATCGGCAACATATTGTCTTAGTACACTATTATTATAATATACTTAAGTTAAAAGAAGAAAAACTGTTTGAAGATTTGAATTCTCATTGCCGATAATATGAATAATATTATTTTCGTTGCTTTACGGTGTCGATGGAAACGTCACAATTTAATAAGGAAATGCATAATATTTCCCAATTTTCTTATTGAACTTAGGTATAACATAAATTAACAATAATTTTTCAAAGATATACATTATTTAAGTAGGCTTTTAAACGCATTTTTTAAAATCGTTATTTTATAAAACTATATCAAGTGACACTACCACGGGCTCGGAATGTAGGTACTACCGAGAAGAACTGGCAGGAAACTCAGTATTATTTTCCAACATTAGAAATGGAATTTCGAAATAAAATTTTTTGAGCCACCCTAATGAGCTAATTAATTTATCTTTAAGCTCCTGTGAACCAATTAATGTACATGTTGAAAATATCCTTAACAGCAAACAAAGCCAAGCTAATTATTTGTTTGATTGAACAA
Organism: Vanessa tameamea; assembly: GCF_037043105.1. NCBI lineage: Eukaryota > Metazoa > Arthropoda > Insecta > Lepidoptera > Nymphalidae > Vanessa > Vanessa tameamea. The sequence continues at coordinate 2,078,412 of NC_087314.1, read as the reverse complement.
GTATTGCCACATAAAATATATTTCTGCTGAAAACATTTCATTGTATCATTACTATATTAAAAATACACGGTAAGGTATTTAAAAAGTTAGTCGGGGTAGGTTCTACTGTCTTATCAGCTTTGTAAGTATTATCTAGCTAAGAAATTCTTACTGTTCGTGTATTTAAACTCTCTCTGGACGTGCCGGATTTTCGAGTGATCGGATTTTTTGACGTACCTAGTTGCTAGATATATAGAACTAAACTAACTATCTGGATGCACATATGTTATGTCCCTTGTACCTGTATATATATATACTGGCTCATCATTTACACTGGAATGCAACAGTATTACTTATTGCTGCTTGGCCCTAACTTATATGATGAGTGAATGGTACTTACCCAGACGTTGCATGCAAAAAGTCTTACCATAATTAAAAAGGATTATGATAGAGAGGAAATAAATAGTACATTTTACTTGGTGGTAAGCCTTTGTGCAAACCCGTCTGGATAGGTACCACTCACTCATCAGATATACTGCCGCCAAGCAGCAATAGTTGGTATTGTTGTGTTCCGGTTTGAAGGGTGAGTGAGCCAGTATTATTACAGGCACAATGGTCATAACATCTTAGTTCCCAAGTTTGGTGGTGCATTGGCGAAGTAAAGGATGGTTAATATTTCTAACAGCGCCAATGTTTATGGGCAGCGGTGACCACTTAAGGTGGCCATTTGCCGATCCGCCTACGTAGTACATAAAAAAAATGGTTTGTGCACACACATTTGCACTATAAACAGATGGCTAATCTCCATTTAGACTGGAATCGGGGAGGAGGACCTCATTTCTAATGACAATACAAACTGGGCTTCAGGTTCTCATCGGGTTTTAGTGTTTGTGCCCGGAAGATAGAAAACTCATTTGAAATATTTTAGGATTTCCTATAAATAAAACGTTAATGTCACGTCTTCGTTAAAATTAAATATTTTAGTTATATGATATTAATATTAGAAATTATTATTATCATCAATTTATTAATAGGAGTAAATAAAAAAGTATATTTTATATAATTAATATATGTGTATATAATAATTTTCTGTAAAGAAGTAAAAGCATGATATTTGCATGCATGATATAATTTATAATCAACTACTAGAAAATAAATTACTTGATATTTAACAAACGTTTTTATTAATACACTAGCTGTGGCCGCGACTCCGTGCACGTTTGGATTTCACAAAAAAATATTGTTGTAGCCTAAGTTACTCCTTATATCAGCTATCTGCCAGTGAAAGTCCCGTCAAAATCGGTCCAGCCGTTCCAGAGATTAGCCGGAACAAACACACAGACAGACACAAAAATTGACAAAAATATTATTTGGTATATATACAGTGTATAACATACATATGCATTCAGTAAAAAGCGGTTATTTTAGTACTACAAACAGACACTCCGATTTGATTATATGTATAGATAAAGAAAAAACCCATATTTAAATTCGTTTCAAGGATTCATAAATCACTTTTGACGTTTATAGCAGCCGCAGTCCAACGAAATCGAAATACATCATAATTAAATAATTGATAATTGGATTAATTTGCGGCGACTGTGTCAACATAGCAATAATTAATGGAACCTACGAGCAAGATTTCCACTTGAATGTGCAGAATTTTAAACATACAAGCGAATTTATCAAAAGCCTGTGCTTTAAATAAAACCATAATATTTAACGGTAACATCAAAATGAATAATATACATTTTTAAGGGAGCTTGGACAAACTTGTTCTGAATCCTTGAGTGTCGTTACCTTCCTTCAAACTAATTTCATTATTATTACCTTTGTAATAATTTACAGTTAAAGTGTAACGTGTACATTACACTTGCTTATTGGTTGTCAAAAATGATGAGGAATGACGACCTCCGTGGTCGAGTTGTGTGTACACCGGTTTTCATGGGTACGCCACTCCGAGTTCCCGGGTTCGATTGCCGGCCGAGTCGATGTAGAAAAAGTTCATTAGTTTTCTATGTTGTCTTGGGTCTGGGTGTTTGTGGTACCGTCGTTACTTCTGATTTCCCATAACACAAGTGCTTTAGCTACTTACATTGGGATCAGAGTAATGTATGTGATGTTGTCCAATATTTATTTATTTATTTAAAAATCTACCACCATTTCGGAAATAAAAACCTCGGACATAAAAAGAACGGGCTAAGTTTATTACTTTAAAGTTTATTACTTTTTGTGAAACCATATTTAACAAAGATGTGTATAGCGACAAGGCTAACGCAATTTAATAGGGTTTGGAGCTCATTTTAACGTTCTACTCCAATGCGAGCTGGTGGTGTCTACACGTGTGACTCTTCATTCGATACATGCAGGTTTCCTCTTAATGTTACCGTCACCGCACGAGATGAATTATAAACACAAATTAAAGATGGAAAATTAGTGATCCTAACCGGGGATCATCGGTTAGGATTCACGTGTACTAACAACTGCCTTCTCTTCATTATAATAGTTTATTTATATATAAATTATGTAACAAAAAAATATGTAAAATATAAATTATGTAAGACTCTAACAAAAAAACGACTTAATAATGCGAAGATATAAATAATCTAAAAGCGAATTTTCGTTTCGTTTGAGGCTTTGTAGGAATTTTGTAGGCCAACCTGTTTCACGACATGTAAAATTAAGATTAAAACTCGTGCCCTAAAAAGCCTTTGGCCGGGGCATATGTTGAAAAGATTCTGGGTAGATATTCATTTACAGACGAAATAAGGTTATTTTAGTTTCAATTAAATCTTCACCTGGGAGCAAGGGGGGGGTATCATTCTGCATTGGGAGTAGTAAGAAATTAAATCAATGATAAATAAAGCAAACGTATGAAATTATATGAAAAATTTCGTATGCTTTTCCTGATGAGAGACCGTATGTCTAGTCGGCGCAGCCAATATGAAAGACAAGGTCATCAGTGTGGAAGATATTAAAGTGCTCAATTAGTGTGTGCACGAACCCAAGCATAATCTCTATTCCCTGTATAGTCCGTTGGGACCGCAATCTAAAATGACCGATAACAAATCATGCGCAAGACCATCAAGCAATTTAGCAAGTCTGACTCATTAATTTACCCGATTAGGGTTTCGAACCTAGGACCGAATTATCGGCCCCGTTTTTAGTTTATCAGTGTATACGATATCACTATCCAAGATGCCATCCTTTCAATGAATAATAAATGTTTCAGTTAGTTTTTGTTATTAAGATCAAAAACTAACTAGATTTATATATCGACTAGATTTATATAAATCAACATCAAAATACTAAGAATTTTCTAAGGTACTCTCCCAATATGTTCGTAAGTTGAACTCATATAAGTAGCTTAGTAACATCTTGGCTTGGTTGAAAATACTTTGGTATTAGGAAATCGTGTAAAATGAACCGCTCTGATCCCTAGAAATCCGCGAAGCCGGTACACTGTAAGATACAAATCTATATTTCCCGTAAGAAGCTTACTAAGAAATAAAAGTTACAATATAAAATCTTACATTTTAGTTATTAGAATAACAAATTGCAGCATTTTTTTAAATAATTAAACTGGTAGTTATCTATTAACGGCTTGTATATATGTCACTTCTAGGATTAGGCCACCGTTTAAGGCATGCATTTGGAGTTTATACCATCACGCTGCTGCAAAGCTGGTTAGTTGCACCCATAATCAGCCTGTAAATTTCCCACTGCTGGGCTAAGGCCTCCTTTCCCGTTGAGGAGAAGGTATGGAGCATATTCCACCACGCTGCTCCAATGCGGGTTGGTGGAATACACATGTGGCAGAATTTCGTTGAAATTAGACACATGCAGGTTTCCTCACGATGTTTTCCTTCACCGCCGAGCACGAGATGAATTATAAACACAAATTAAGCACATGTAAATTCAGTGGTGCCTGCCTGGGTTTGAACCCGAAATCATCGGTTAAGATGCACGCGTTCTAACCACTGGGCCATCTCGGCTCTTGATACTTTTTTAAATAATTTTTTAAGTGGCATTTTTGACTTATTTTGAAATAATCTAAAAAACGTGATAATTCAAAAATGGTTAACTTTTGCATAATGCATATGGAGGTTAAAATTATTGTAAATAGTCACCCCTATTACCTCCTAACGGGAATACGTCGAATTACCAATAACCCTGTATATAGTTGAGAAGAACAAAGCACATTATTATAATCCACAACAGTCACGATATACGAGGATTTTGAATAATATCAATTCTGTCACTACACGTGACTCCCATTTGAACTTTACGACCGTCAAGTTTATTGACATACGAAGTTTCTCTGGATGTGAGACTCCAAAATTATGCGAATTGTCATAGTTAAATATCTTGAAAATTATTCGATCCAGACGAGAAACACTGGGATTTCATTCTTAATTCGTGTTTATAATTCATTTTGTGCTTAGCAATTTAGGAAAACATTATGAAAAAATGTCGGATACAATTCTGACACGTTTGTCTATCTGTGTTGGAGAATCTTGGTGGAATACGTTCAAAACTAATGAACAATGGAGTCAAGTCGTAAAACTTTAACGTCAGGGTTGACCTCTTGAAATAATCAGTAAGTTTGTAGGTAGACAAACTAACATAGTGAATGTTAACCTCTATCTGCGAAGCATTGACTCACTAAAGTTATTTTATACGCTTGGATAGGAACGGCCAGGAATATTCGTCGTCTATAAATATTTCTGCCGGGTCGATAACGTCTGTTTTCTTTACATATTGTAAGATGTGATCATGTGATAACCTGATTTCCTAACGTAACCTTTATAAGCATAACTTTAGAGTCTATTATTCTTATGACACCAAGTGGACTCATATGGGTTAACTTCAATAAATAAACCCCTGTCTTATGTAGATTTATGGTATCGCACTGAAATATTAGAATACATGAAATGATTTATAAATCATATAGTTAATTATTATTACTAAGAAGATAAAAAGGTACCTTTCATATAATTATAGTAAATATATACTAATTACGTTCCAGACAAGGGTAACTATGATCATTTATTTCGTGCTCAGTAGAGGAGACAAACATCGTCAAGTAACCTACATGTTTTCGAATATAGTAGTTTGTGAGTTCTAATTTAGCCGTCAAACTATTGTCGCCAGCAATGGAACATGGTGTCACATCACAAATCACAATACAATATTGAATTGTACCCCATACACCTAAAAATGATTTCAAATAATTTAAGCTTTCACAATTATTATAATAATGTTAACTAAACACAAGCGTACGGCATGATTTATTCATGAAAAACATGAATCAATGATGAGGAATAAAAAGGAACGATAATCAAAAAACGTCTGCTACAATTCCGAAAAAGAAATATTTCACAGTCATATACATACATACATATACAGTTTTATAACGGTAAAACATTCTCATGCTTAAGCATATTCATCAATGCAGAGAATTATTTATATTTCTGACATTTAAATTTTGCCAGATAAACCGACTTAGTATCTTTATGAGCATTTGTTTCCCGCTATTAAATCGTCGATGATCTCCTGAACATTGCATTTCAGCTTTACTTGGTGGTAGTGCTTTGTGCAAACCCCAATTTTGGTAGCCCAAAATTGAGGTTGGTAACTCGATTTTATTTGGGGTCGTCATCTCATAAGTTCATTTTTATTTTATCATTCTTTCTAGACATATCGTCTTTCACAATCTATCCATCGTTTCTTACGTGGATGGATATAGAGGTAGGCCTCTATATCCATCCACGTCCATGCTCAAGATCTTCCTCACAACATGGTCCTCATTCCTCAGCATAACGTGCCCATACCATGACAGCCGGTTTCCACATAGCTTCTCGGTTACCGGTGCCACTTTCCCTTACTTTGGTTGTTTCCACCCATTCCATCATATATTCTATAGCTAACCAGCACTACTTATTATTTAAATGTTGATTTTTGAAGGCACACAGGACATAACTTGTCAGTTCCCAGGGTTGGTGGCGCATTGGCAACATAAGGAATGGCTGACTTTTTTTAAGACACCAATGTCTATGGACAGTGGTGACCGCTTCCCATTAGTAGACTATTTGCACATCCAACCGAGAAAAAAAAAACTATTGACAAATAACAATAGCCAATTGCGCTGGAGATGCGTTATAGTTCCAGTGTGCAAAAACACAGGTTCTCCGTACTAACTCAATCTCATAATCCGATAAGTCAATACAGGGAAGACGGGAGAGATGACGTCCCAATACCAAAAGCTTTACGTGTTTTAGAAGAAATGTGTTATGCTACCGATTTTCAATCTCAAAAGCCGCTGCTGAGTAAGTTCTCCTCTAGAGAAAAAACAACTTCACTGGTTATGTTTACAATAGCATAAGCTTACTATCGCAATATCAAGCCATTTGTTGCAACGATTTGTTATAAACTTAGTCGTAATACATTTTTGTAATAACACCCTTAGCAAAACCCTTATCTCTGACGTAATATTTAAAGAGTTTGGGATTGAATAGATACCGTAGAATTTGGTATATGCTATAAGAGGCAGCGAGGTTTTTATTTATTCGATTTATATTTGTAATTCCATGTTAACGGAATGGGGAACTAGTATCAATACAATATAATAAATTATAATATAATATGATAAAAAAATATATTTATGTCCTTCCTTGAAGTTAAAGTTTAATACCAAATTTCATTGAATTCAATTCAGCGATTTGGCTGTGAAAGTACAACAGACACATAGCTTTACTTTTGCATTTATAATATTAGTATGGATATAGTTATACAGAAGAGTAAGTCTTATCTACAAATAATCATAGATGTATAATTACCCTGAACAAATCCTGTAACTTGAACTACAGAAAATCAGTTCAGAACAACTTAGATACAATATTTATGGGAAACTTGAGAGAAAGTTTCGTGGCAAGTAGCCATGTCGGATCGAACGATATTACGCTTTTTGGGATAAAGCATTTTGCCCATTAACGACGTATTTACTCCTTAACTGCCAAAAGAAAATATATTGATAAAAACTTTATTCTTAAATTAAGAACAGACGCAGATTAGTGAATCGATCACTTTATAGGGTAGTACAGACAAGACATTTTACATTGTTAGTAGTCTTTTTAGCTCTATTTTTATAATAAGACGATGTATTCGGATACATAGACATATTTTGACGACCTCCGTGGTCGAGTGATGTGTACACCGGTTTTCATGGGTACGCCACTCCGAGGTCCCGGGTTCGATTCCCGGCCGAGTCGGTGTAGAAAAAGTTCATTAGTTTTCTATGTTGTCTCGGGTCTGGGTGTTTGTGGTACCGTCGTTACTTCTGATTTTCCATAACACAAGTGCTTTAGCTACTTACATTGGGATCAGAGTAATGTATGTGATGTTGTCCAATATTTATTTATTTATTTATTTATTATTACATAGATCCAATATTTATTGAAACGAAATTCTTTTACGCGGCTCACAGTAGACTGAACTAGCTGAAGTCGTCATGTAAGGAATATATTAAATATAAATATTAAATTAAAAGTTATCATCTAATTAAATACGACAAATATACACATGTAACAAAGTTGAGATCTTTAAATTATTATTTTGACCAAAGGCTGGGTTATGAAGTGTTCTTAAGACTCTTGTGATGGCCGCTCTTGAAACGGATCACATTGAACGCGGAGTTTTCGCATAACATCGAACACATCTTCACAAAACGAAAGCAAAGAAAAATTATATAAATCCTTAAAAAAAACATTCAATATAATATATATTCTAATAAATAAGAAGACTTTTGTGTAATGTCTTGCAAAAAAACTATACGATGTATAAAAAAATATATACGCTTTAATATAACTTCTACGAGTATAATATAAAAATAAATCACTGAATATGTTGCTAAGCGCAAATCTCGAGAACAGATGAACCAATTTCACTAATTCTTTTTTTAGAATATTTCTTGAAGTACGAGGACGGTTTTTACGCAGATAATTTAAAAAATGCCTGAAAAAATCTGAAATCAACACTTTTCTATAATCCCATACAAACGATTCGTAATAATACTTAAAAGTAAAAATTTGAACTTTAATAACATACTATAAAGTTCAAGTTTTAGTGGATAGGTTCCAAGAATACAAAACAATTAAGTGACCTTAGTATTGTATGAATAGATCAATGTGGCCCTTTACAATATGGAATTTAAATGAATATTCTCGAAGATATTACAGATTTAAAACGCAGGGCCACAGTGGTTTGTATTGTCTAATGACAAAAAAACCGTGAACGTTGTAGGACATTCTGTACTATATTTAGTATCAGCATTGTATCCGTGCGAAGCGGGGGCGGGCGGGTAGTAATCATATCAGTAGCGCTTCAATCGCATTAAATTTAAATTCAATAATCTAAATTCATGCTTGTCACGTAAATAGAAGCGCGAATTTGATAGCCTTGTGTTCTATAATCGAATTAAGATACGATTGACTGATATACGAGAAATCGTATTAATATTATTATTAACCAGCTGAAGTGCGACTTCATGCGCGTTTGAATTTAACAAAAAAGTTATTGTTCAGGTCGCACATTTTACTATAACTTATTAATTATGTATAAGGCAGCTTTTGTGATATTAAGTCGTTGGTGGGAGGAACCCGACGTGACGGCGGCGCGATGGCTGCGCGCGGTACTGGTACAGTATTTGTACATTGCAGCCTGGCTTTATTATTATTTTATATATGATACTAAAATAAAAATAGCCTAAATTATTACAGTCCTTATTACATCAGCTATCTGCCAGTGGAAGTCCCGTCAAAATTGGTGCAGCCGTTCCAGAGATTAAGCGGAACATACAGACAGACAGACAGACAGACAGAAAGACAGTTAGACAAACATATGAAAAAATGTTTTTGTGGTATATATATATATATATATGGTAATCATGTACATGCATTAAGTAAAAAGCGGTTATTTTAATATTACAAGCAGACCCTCCAATTTTATTATATGTAATGTACAGATAAATTTATCTTTACTATTTATCATTTATCACGAAGAAGAGTTTCATAATAAGGTTTTTAACCCGATATCCACAAATTCACGAGTAGAAAATAGCATTCTATAAAGTCGGCGACGAGATGACGTCACCTCAATGATGATTAACTGCAGTAAAACCGAAAAATGTGCATTCCTTGATAAAAACCTTTAATAAAGACGACAATGAGACCTCGGGATGGTAAACACCACTATGTTTGACAAATATCGAGCATTCGATAAAAATATTTATTTATACAAATATGCAATAATTGTCCGTGTGTATGTCAGTAAACTCTTTCGAAACTATTTTGATTAACTTCCTTGTGCTTAAGTTGGCCCCAGAATAGTTTTGATTGTACTCGGTGGGTGACACTGCAATAGTTATTGCCGATTTTTTCTTTTTTATAAAATTCAACAAGTTCATATAATCGCCCGCGCGAAGTCGAGACGATCAATAAATATAATATACTAAATATCACGTAGGACAACCTATACAGTCACTATTAATAATATTCTATAGAGCATATTTATATTTTTAATATATGGTATCAAAATAATGTGAATTTCAATTAAAATTGGCGATATGCTGAAAGCTTTTTTACCGTACCCTAACATACTGCATCAGATTTAAATTGACAGATCCATGTATGGGTAGTTAGCTATCTGAATATACTAATAGTATTTATTAGTATTTTTTTATAAAGAATACTAGCAATGCCCTAAATTATTTAAGGAATTTTCTATTATATCCTATTTACCCCTCTTTTTAAGCTTATCACTTGCGTTAGAAGTGGGGACGAGAATAGCCCAAGGGGTCAGGATCGATCATGCGACTTTTTACAACGTAAACCAATGCGCTATTGACGCTTAAATAACGTATATTTACTGGGTTATTAATAATATACTTCAAATACACATATATTTATTTACATAAGAATTATTAACATTAAGTCCTTCAATATGTATACAGATATGAATTAAAAATAGTTACTGTATAAATCTTGACCGCGTGGAATGGCGGCAAGAACTCTAGCAGCATTTCCCCGTTGAATCGCAATTCCGATCCTCTGGGCAAAAAACGAACCAGCCCTCCTGTCACCAGTGGAGGCAATAAGGCGAGGTGTTATACTTTTAATGAAGCTTTTTGCACTACCAGTCCAAGGGCCAAGTGTTTCGACGGTAAATGGGACAAAAAAGTAATTTGACTTCATTGATCATCAAAATTAATCATCAAAAGTTAGTTATTTTAAGACTAAAATAATTTTAATAGTACGTTTAGTAAAGAGTTAAGCGTAAATAAATACGACGTAAACGAGTTGAAATATTAGTACATCATAAGTATAAAATCTCTTGGGATATATTTTCAGGAATTTCGCACAATTAAAACAAAAGCACGTACGTAAGATCCCATTTACATACTCGTATTTAGACTTGCAGAATATTAAAACGGTCCAACGGGTTTAGACAGCAGCTCTTACAGCACCGCGTCGTTATTATAAAATACGGAATTAATGTAATATTTAATAACGTAACAACCTCTAAGCAGTCCACGGCTGGGATACGCCTATATGTGGACTGTAGGGTTTGATCAGAAACTTACACCACCGTGATGAGCGCGAGATGAATTATTACCACAATTTTTTTTTTTTATTATTCACTTGGGAATCATCGTGTTACAGTATTGATTTAAATGTAAGGCTACCATCAGTTCGGAGAGTAGATTCTACCGAAAAGAACCGGCATGAAATTAAATACTTAATCTTTTCCATCATTTTATTTATACAGTATGTCAGTAAAGTACTTTTAATTTTTTATATATCCTGCCTAGAAATCGATAAATATTATACTATGCTATATGATTATATCTTCAATATAATCTTGTATTGAGTAACATGCCTTATTTATCAATGTTTTTTTGACATGAGCTTTAAATTTTTTAATAAGCCAAGTTAAAAAAGACTGTGGTATCTTCAGACAAATGGCGTGCCCCAGGAAGGATGAACTTTGAAAAAATGAAAAAAAAAAAATTATCCCGCTGAGTTTCTTTCGCCGGTTCTTCTCAGGTCCGAGGTGCTAAATTCCGAACCGGTGGTAGATTTTTGACTATCAATAAGCAAGTGTAAACACTTCTATATTGAATAAAGATTTTTGACTTTGACTTTGATGTTGGAAACGAGGTGGTATTACTTTCCTCCTCGTGTCTATACAATGATTGTCACCGTTTCTTTCGAAAAGGTCTATATTATTGTCAATATACATAATATTGCTGTAAACATATTGTAAGTATCTGTCAGTATACCCTCTTTATTCAAACATCCCGAAACACATTGAATGAAACCGATTGATTCGGTTAAGCTTCACGTGTCCTAGCCAATGGGCAACCTCAACTCTGCTACTGCGCCGAGATGGCCCAGTGGTTAGAATGCGAGCATCTTAGCCGATGATTGGGGGTTTTTACCCAAGTAAACACGATTTAATGTTTATATGATTAATTTATATTTATAATATGTCTCGTACTCGGCGATGAAGGAAAACTGTGAGAAAACTAACATGTGTCCGCCAACCTGCATCGGAGAAGCGTGGTAGAACTGGCTCCGTAGACCTTCTTCTCAAAGGGAAAGGAGGCCCTATCCCAGCAGTGGGACATTTACCGGCTATTACACTATACCTTTTTATTCACGTATCCTAGCCACTGGGCAACCTTTACTCTGAATATATTTATGTAATACGCATACGTCACGATTATAACCAAGTTTTTGTTAAGCCGCGTTAAGCGCTTAGTCATCGGCATTAGCTTGCACTTATCCTGTTATTCCGGGTTTCGTATAAAACACTGCAAAAAATAATATCAGGGTGAATCTTTCCGCCGCAATCCAACCCTCCTTCGCGATGCTTTTGTTTTTGCTGGTGGTTTTACCTTCGGTTTGGACGTAAAATATGAACACAGCGACCATGAGCTTAAATGTAGCGAGTCCCTTTGTTCTAAATGGCACAAAATCTGTTTGATAGAAACGTAAATAAAATGTTATTAATAATTAAATACAGTTGAGAAATAAATGATAATTTTCCACGTCCATACAATATTAGCTCAAGAACTTATTATTGTCATGTTAATTCTGTATTGGGTTTCAATTCACGGCTATATAATTTTGGAAGCAAATTTAAATAACAGACCCGCCTGGCAATTTAAGCGCTTTAGCGCTACATAAATACATTTATATTCAAAAAAGAGTACAAAAATCAAGATTTTGAAGTGTAATGTTGATTTTCTCCAAATATGTTGACAATGTGATTATGATTATCGTGTTCTTCTAAATTTCAAATCGTTAAATTCCCTTAAAAAAAAAAGGAATTCCGTACAACAAACGTAACGCAAAATAAACGCGATACGAAGCGTTTTCAGTTTCGCTCTCCAATTTAACGTAAAAAACCTAACCTCTGCAAAGAATGTCTAAAACTTTCCTCTTCCTAAAATCGTCCTTCTTTTGTTTAAACCAAACACCCTGTCATCTTCTTTCGTATGTCAAATTACCGATGACAGAATGAGATAAGTGTAATACATATATAATTAAATATAATTAATTATTAAGAGCGATATAAATCTCTTAAACTCACGAAGGCGCGCCTCCACGTTAAAATATCGCCGTGTAATTAGTATGAGATGCTTGTACGATGTGCGATGTACGATGATGTCTTAGTCTGCGTAAGATGACTAATGAAAGAATAAAGACAGAATGAAAGAATAAAAACAAATAAAATGTTCATCATATGGCCGATACTGTTTGTATCACTGTAGTGTAACATCACTAATAATAAGCATTACATTCTGTTATGTTCGTAGGAACGAAGACAACACATGAGTTTGTAATTAACCATGTAATCCCGTATCTAGCTTCATTTTGTCACGCACTATTTTAACACACCCAATTATTTTACTTTATTATTTAACAAAGTAAAAAAGGACCCTACATTTTATAATCATAACATTGTACATAACACATTTAAATATAACTTTTATTCAGCACACTATTAAAAACTATAAACTATATCCCGACTAAGGAAAACGTCATGACCTTAAAGTACTAAACGTTAAAATATTCTCGTCTGACATTCTTACCTACATGTTATTCTTATAAACAATATTTATCATTAACTTACGTATACTATTTTATTTGTGGTAGGATTTTCTGCAAGCACGTCTGGTTAGGTACCACCCAAACATTATATTTTCTACCGCAAAGATGACCTTACCATCAGTTAAGGTTTTACTTGGTGGTAGGGCTTTGTGCAAGCCTGTCTGGGTAGGTACCACCCACTCATCAGATATTCTACCGCCAAATAACAGTACTCTGTATTATTGTGTTCCGTTTAGAAGGGTGAGTGAGCCAGTGTAATCACAGGCACAATTTCCCAGTTTGGTGGCGCATAGGTGATATAAGAAATGGTTAATATTTCTTACAGCGCCTTTGTCTATGGGCGGTAGTGACCACTTACCATCAGGTGGCCCATATGCTCGTCCGCCAACCAATGCCATAAAAAAATATTCTAAAAACAGTCTATTTGCCCTATTTGCCTGTCTGCTTACCATAAAAAAAAACCTGCAACTAAGATACCGCCATACTCGTATAATACACTTATTTGATAAATTTAAAGATCTTCTACTTTATACAAAAGAATTTCACACATTTTATAAGCACTACTGAAAATTCTCTAATATCCTCCCATTCTCCGAGCTTCATTCGGTGTTATTTGAAAGTGAAATAATCCTATAGATGAGTAGGGACTCGAGATGCTAAGCGAAGTGGAGCTGAAGGAACCTTAGGCTTGTTTTCATACAAATAGCGCCACGAATAAAAACATATTATCTTAAGACTAGCTTATAGCATTAAAGGTAAACTATACTTAAATTATATTTAACATTAATACGTTCAAAATAGTTTACTTTTGTCAGTAGTTTACTGTTGCGGTTATAAATATTTATTTATGACAAATAATTTAATATACATATTTTTTAATATTAATATTTATATTTTTGTGTTATTCTAATTAAGTAACAAATAGTGTTAATCACAAGAAGTAATTAAAAAAAAAACCAACATACTTTAACATGATTTTTATCAAAGGAAAATATAAAGGTGCATTGTCGCCATTTTTTTTTTCTAATAAAAATATGTTGTAACAAAATAAACAAATTAGTGTAAATGTTCTTGATTTTAAAATATTAAACTTGTAAAAAGTTTCAGTGGAAACATACCATTAGGCGTGCTTAATGCTGCCTATCAGTGAGAAGGACGCCTTATAATGGTTAGGGGAGTAGGGAGATGATAAATACCGCCTCAATTCTACAGAAAAAACGATATCATTGCGAGGATTACATTTCTGTGATTTGAAACTGAACTGCATTTCTATTAATATAACGTCGATTTTAGCTTTACTTCGTTTCTTGATGTTTATTATTTTAGATTTTTTGAAGCTTCGATACGGAAAAATTAAAACTTTTTTTTTTAAACCATACTATGTATATGATTTAAATTGCCCAAGTTTATATATTACAATATTACAATACTTGTTATACTACCGAATACTAAAGTCTAATAGCATACTAAAGGCACACAACTTTTTGTTCGTGAATTTATAAAATAATATACTTCATTCATGATATATTTATTATACGAATATCGCAATGCTTACAACAACACTGACACATTCTCGCTTCAAACATGTAGTAGGTAAACCTATATTACATAAAAACGTGGAATAGCTGTATGTATATAGATTTGTCGATGTGTGCGGACAACCCTTATTGTGTGCAAGCATCCCTGATTAATCACAGACTTATATAGTTCAAGATATTCAGAAAAAACATATGCGTCATGTAAGATAAAAAACATTAACATTTAAAAGTTACCAGTTCTATTATTTCTTTTTTGAAAACCGACTTACGGCGATACGCAATTTTATTACGTGAATCCTGTAAATGTAATAATTATTATCAAATATTATAGTAACCGTCACACATCAGTTTTTAACATTTCACAATCATGTTTTGCGATGAGTTTCTCTATTGAGATTGTTCGTACTAAACATCTTTACTGCTGCAGTATTCTCTAAGAATGCATTAAGAACTCGCTTTTTACTTAACTCTTGAAATGTTAAAAACTGATTTACATTACACGCTCCTTTATTTGTGTATCGTTTCAATATTATTATAGATTTATAGTGAATGTTTCCTATAACTTTCGAGGTTAGATTCTCTTACAAAATGCTTCAAATGACAACCATTTGTTTCAACCAAATCTCAGTTGTAACTTACACGATTAATTCGAAGTCTTAACTCGGGACGAACCCTACGAAAGGTGAATTGTCGATTAAACCCGAGTGTGTGTGGCGATACTTGATACTATTTAGGAAATGAATTGTTCTCTATAACAAGAATATGTCAATATGTAAGACGACTAAGGCTTGACCATATTAATAAATATTTAAGCGTCAATAGTGCAATTACTTACGGGCCGCCTAGCGATGTAAAAAATTTGCAGGATCGATCCTGACCCCTTGAGCTACTTCTAACACAAATGATAAGCTTAAAAGGAGGGGTATATATGAATATTAGTAATGCCTTAATGAATTTGGGGCATTGCTGTTATTCTTTAAAAAAAAAACTATTATTTAATTTGAAAGTAAAATTATAAAGTCATTGAATTACTGCATATTTAATTTGTTAAATATCTATACTAATAATATAAATGCAAAAATAAATTTGTCTGTTACTCTTTCACGGCTAAACGACTTAACCGAATTTGATTTACTTTAATGAAATTTCATATGAAGAACGCTTGAAGCTGAAAGAAGGACATAGAGTACATTTTAATACATTAAACCTGACGATCAACTTATTAATCGCAAGTAAAGTCGCGGACAACAACTGGTTAATTATATAATGACAAGGTCGTGCGGTGACAAAACTAAGCAGAAATTTTATTTACAAAAATAATTTTACAATGGTTCTTATTTTGAAAGTATTCTCGGTAAAGTTACGTAATTTCAAAATTAACTGTACAGCTAAAGGGTACCTTAGTTTGAGGCAATTTGAGAAGTTTAAATGTTAAACTAACTACGAACTATTTACGTCAACTGTTTGTACTAAATTGCCTACATTTTCAAGCCGTGTAATGTAATTTGTTATCGTTTTACACTCACTATAAAATTAATCATCATTAAATCCTAGTATTAAGTGAGAGTTTACCTCTGTATTCGTCATTATGAAACATAATATTGAAATAAGTACCATATTTTTTTAAATTATAAATCTTATTTTATATTTAAGTCTTCTTTTCGTTTGAGTTGCCTGGAATAAGTTAATATGCGAGTGTAAACCGCTTCGTTACGTAACGCGTTACGGCGACAGACTATCTGGCATCCCGTTCTCTTATACATTCTTAGTTTCAATTCCTGAATATGTACATTAGAATTTTATGTATGTACGTACATATTCAAGAATTGAAATTAAGAATAGAATACATTTTATGATTAATAAAATATTTTATTAATAAATAACCTTTCTTGACATTATCATATTAATAAAGGCAGATAAAAATTAAGTAATAACTTAAGCTTTTCTAAAGTTAATCAATTTCAATATTAAATCTTAAATTTAAAAAAAAAATGGACTAATAAGTTACCTAATGGTTAGTGATCACCACTGCCCAGAAACATTAGCGCTGTAAGAAATATTTATCTTACCTTACCAATGTCCCACCAATCGTGGGAGCTAAGACTGTACGTCCCTTGTGCCTGTAGTTACTCACCCTTCAAATCGGAACACAACAATACTAAGAATTACTGCTTGCACAGCCCCAATAATAAAATCGTTCGATTTTTAAACAGTAGAATTAGAAATAGTTTTATAAAAAGCATTGATTTTTTTAAACTTCAGAAAATCTATCTAAAAACGAAATGATTAAAAAATTTACTATTATTTTACTAGGCATATCTTTCTGGGTCTATTAAATATGTTTTCACAATTTAATAAATAAATCCACTCGAAAAAGTATTTATATCTAAATTAAAAAATATAAAACCTATCCACAGAATACGTAACAAATCATTTCGGATACTTAACACATACTAGATATCGTACTTTTTCATTTGATAAATTATTGCAATATCATTTATAACCCGTTCCTTATATTTTATTCAAACATCGTAAAACATTTCTTATATTTCCTGATCCTTCGTTACAATTTTATGATAATAGGCCGTAGTCCCGGTTTGACTTGGACCAAAGCACGCGCTGAGAGTTGTTTCTAAAAATTATGTGTCAAAATTAAACCAATGACTAATTGGCTCAACTCGATATTTGCAGCCATTTAGGGTAGCCACTAGACCAATATAGTTTACCTACCTCATTTTTTTATGATATAGATAGGTGGACAAGTAAATGGGTCATCCGATTGTAAGTGGTCATCACCCATAGACCCAGTAAGAAATATTAACCATTCCTTATATCGCCAAGATACCATCAACCTTGAGAACTAAGATATTATGTCTCTTGTGCATATAATTACACTGGCTCACTCACCCTTTAAACTGGATCACAACAATGCTAAGTATTGCTATTTGGTGATAGGCGAGACACAGCTCAAGACTGACAAATCCATCGAAAGAATAACGTTATAAAATGACCTTGAACAAAAACATTGTAATAAATAACGCAAAATATTAAAATTGAAGGTATCATCTACAAATACTTATATAACATAAGATCTCAATGAAAGTTATATCATTGTTTGGAAGATAATAGCAACGGTGAGCAAACGACGTTTTCAACAAAAAGCGCCCCAGGTGGTGACTCGGATGGATTTGGCAAAACGCTGCGTCCATTTACGGTGGAACGTTTTAATATAATTCTTCTCTAACACATTTATCGTTGCCTTAAGATGCTGCCAAAAATCTTTCAAGGACTTTGAGGTTATTTTCAGCATGTGATTTATGTTGTTCGACGTTTATGTCATATGGATAAATGTTATTTGCAACGCGTACGTGAATAAATTTTCTGAACGTTCCGTAAAATAATAAGTTACGATGGCTATACATTGTCTACGTGAAGTGCACATAACCAAATCAAATCAAAATTCTTTATTCAATACAGAAAAAGTACACTTACTTATTGATTGTCAAATAAAAAACTATTACCACAAATATTCTACAGTTATGAACAATTAATTGCTTGAAGCACTTTGTGAGTTAAGCAGATTTGACTATGACTGTATTTTTAATGATTTTCAAAATATCTGCTTTAAAAAATAAACATTTTTATATTTTTATACTTGAAAATATATTTATGAGCATTTTCCTATAATCAATTAATGATCTAGCAATATTCGTTTTTTGATAACATGCCGTGACAAATTATTTCTATATTATATTATACCGATACTCCAAATATAATACTTGATATCGTACTTTTCATTTGGTAAATTAATGCATTGCTATTTAACATTTTTTATATTGCCCGCTCTTTTGTTACATTCGTTTGATAATATGCCGTAGACCCGGTTCGACTAGAAGCAGGCTCTCCGAGTAGCTACTGAGAATTACGTATGAGAAAAAATAATTAACTTGGCTCGACTCAGTTCATAAACTTGATGTTTGCCATAATACATATGTATGTTTATACAAATATACGATGAAGAGGTACGACTTTCTTGCTGTATGTATGTTTGTTGTAGTTTTATTTTATTTGTTGTTCATGTTATTTTAGCAGCATTTTATGTGCCAAGTTCAGAATTCACAGTTTGTGGAAAATAGCTGAATAAAAGATTAATGAAGGGTTCGAGGCTATTTATATAGAGACAAGGGGATTTCAACCGTTTTTTCAACCTCTTGAACGTTGATGTGATTATAATGTAATTTTCTACTTACCTTTTTATATTTTGACAGCGTGTAGGATATTTTCAACCGACTTCAAAAATGGAAAAGGTTTTCAATTTCTCTGTAAGTATTATTATGTATGTTCGCTTATAATTCTTGTTTAGGGAATGATTTTGGCGGTTGTTTTTGTATTGGACACTGTAATTATTTACTAGATTTCATTGCTGTTAAGCTTTTGGCAATGGCAATATTTAGTTGAAGCGAACAATAATTTAAAAAAAAATTAAAGTAAGTTAGGCGTTTTTCTTTTTTTTTAAATTTATGTTTATAAATAGTACATACATTATTAATAAATAATGTAAGAAATACCACATAAAATCAATATTAGGAAAACTTTAAAGGAATGTTTTTATATAAAGTTTAATTGGTACTAATTTTGTACTTATGTTGTTTAGTATACAGGTATTATGTTCTTTAGTATTAGGTTGTACGGTAACGACCACCTTAAAGCTGTACAAAATTTAACCTTAATTGTTTTAGTGTAATTGACTTTTAATGTTAAAAAGGTTAAACAAAACCTTGTAAACAATGTTTTCGTAATAATATTTTTCGACTGCTAGTATTCCTTAATATACTTAATCTCTGGTTACATTTCAACTCGCAACATTTTGTACAGACTTTTGGTACGGCTTAATTTTAAGCCAGTTCTACCTAACTAATTAAGCAAGAACCTTACACGCTTTTTTATTTCTCGAAAAATTACAATCCAATTTAGCATATTATAGAGACGGAGGTGGCCCACTGGTAAAAACACGTGTAACGTAACCGAAAATTACCGGTTCAAGCCTGCACCTACGAATTTTCATGGGCTTGTAATATCTCGTGTTCATCGGTGAAGGAAATCATTGTAAGGAAACCTACTTGACTCTTTTACCTTACTGAATTGTAGGGACGTAGTGGAATTTGCACCGTAAACCTTCACCTCGTTAGGCCTGGAGGCCTAAGCATAGCATCAGGACATTTATAAGCTATCCCTTTTAGAGCAAATAATGTAATGTGTTAAAATAAAATGTAGTCTAAAAACGAACTAAAAATTTCAACTATAATTTTAGAATAAACATCTTCATTACATAACTTGATAAATAAATAAACTTTACATATAATGCTGGACTCGTAATAGTCCTTCTAAATTTTGTCGGTTTAATATGTCTCTCGGCGCAGCGCACGGAGGCAGGATTATGCATTATTCGAAAAGGTAATGCAGTGACTATGTGGTCAAGCAAATAGCCGCACATATTCGACTATTCGCTTCCATTTCAAAATTTGCTAAAATCGTTGAAACGAGAATTTAAAAGATAGGTAGTCCAAAATTATGAGTGTACGAGGGAACAGCCTGTTAATGACCACTGCTCGACAAATACCTATTCCCTTGCGAAGGCTCTTCTTGACTTTTGGCAGTTCATACCATCACACAAAGAGAGTTGGTGAATACACATATGAACTTCACCCAGCACCTATAAGTTTCCTCGAGATGAATTATAATCATAAATTATGCTTCATTTCATGAAAGTCAGCGGTGCTTGGCAGAGTTTGATCTCGGGACCTTCAATTAAAATCCACTTTTTCCGGCCAACATCAAAATATAATGCACTCAAAATTTATAAATTCAAAGATCGTATCACTCTGTTTAGAAATATCTAGTAAATAACAAAAAAAATATTTTAACTCGGTTGAAATAAAACATCTAATCTAATTATTTATGTCCTGATAGACTGTCACAGGCGAGAACGCGTCGAAAAAATAGTGGCCTACAATTGACTACTAAGTACACACAAACTTGTAACGAATTATGACGTTTGGCGAGTGTCAAACGTAACTAACACGGACACCAAGTCTATCCGTTTGTTGTAGTGCGACACTCGTATCTATAATCCAAGCTTACAAATTATTCAACCTCCTTTAGATAGCGATTTATTAACCTTAGGAGATGGAGTTCTGAATTATTTATTTCGCCACGGCTTACGCAATGATTAAAATAGACATAAGTATCTGGTATAGTAATATTTGAGAATACAGTACGATAAAAGTCGAGGTAGCCCAGTGGATATATCATCTTGATATCTGCCGAAGATCACGGATTTAAATAAGACACTTAATTTGTGTTAATAATTAACTTCAAGATCGAACTATTATTATACGTAGTGACGTCCGGTTCCAAATGTTATTACCTACTGATACAACACATGTTGCACCGCTACACTGTCACAATATTAAAATCTTCATAAAATCTTTTAGTGGGTAGATGGAAAAAAAAAGATAAAAATGAAAAATCTAAAAAAAATATTAAAAAATCGAAGTATGATGATGATGATGATGATGGTGATGATGATGATGATGGTGATGCTGATGCTGATGATGATGATGATGATGATGATGATGATGCTGATGATGATGCTGATGATGATGATGCTGATGATGATGATGATAATGATGATGATGATGATGATGATGATGATGATGCTGATGATGCTGATGATGATGCTGATAATGATGATGATGATGATGATGATGATGATGGTGATGCTGATGCTGATGATGATGATGCTGATGATGATGCTGATGATGATGATGCTGATGATGATGATGATAATGATGATGATGATGATGATGATGATGATGATGCTGATGATGATGATGCTGATGATGATGATGCTGATGATGATGCTGATAATGATGATGATGATGATGATGATGATGATGGTGATGCTGATGATGATGATGATGATGCTGATGATGATGCTGATGATGATGATGCTGATGATGATGATGATAATGATGATGATGATGATGATGATGATGCTGATGATGATGATGCTGATGATGATGATGATAATGATGATGATGATGATGATGATGATGATGATGATGATGATGATGCTGATGATGATGATGCTGATGATGATGCTGATAATGATGATGATGATGATGATGATGATGATGGTGATGCTGATGCTGATGATGATGATGATGATGATGATGATGATGATGATGATGATGATGATGATGATGCTGATGCTGATGATGATGATGATGATGCTGATGATGATGCTGATAATGATGATGATGATGATGATGATGATGGTGATGCTGATGCTGATGATGATGATGATGATGATGATGATGATGATGATGATGATGATGATGATGCTGATGATGGTGATGCTGATGCTGATGATGATGATGATGATGATGATGATGATGATGATGATGATGCTGATGATGATGATGATGATGCTGATGATGATGCTGATAATGATGATGATGATGATGATGATGATGATGATGCTGATGATGATGATGCTGATGATGATGATGATGATGATGATGATGATGATGATGATGATGATGATGCTGATGATGATGATGATGATGCTGATGATGATGCTGATAATGATGATGATGATGATGATGATGATGCTGATGATGATGATGATGATGATGATGCTGATGATGATGATGCTGATGATGATGATGATGATGATGCTGATGATGATGATAATGATGATGATGATGATTTCGGTCTCAGCGGCTAATCTCAAGAGAGACCAGCGGATACGCAGGACACATGTAGACCAGGACACAAGTAGTTTACGTGTTCCGAGGCACGATAGTGTACACACTTCCAACTTCTAGACTCTGAATATTTTTTGATATAAAAAAACCCAATAATTTTTTATCGGCTCGGTCTGGGGTTTGAACCCAGAACCTCGATATCTGTGACAACAACAACGTATATTATATATACTTATATTATATATACACATATATTATATATACTTTAAAATGTACACTACTGGATAACCTCTCTTGAACGCCCATAATTATGTATTGGCAATCATATGTATTTGTAACAATATGCCTATAACAACTTTATCTAGGTTAATCTGTCGTAAAACCTCTAGAGATTCGAGCACATTTCGAAAATATTAGAAAGAAATATTTACAAGAAGTTGAAACTTACACGTACAATGTTGTGGGAGCTAATTTCCTAAATTAACTTCACCAGGGATTTGACTTCAGAAGTCATTGCGAGATTCAATTCTTGGCAGTGAGACTTCTCTCGCGTGCCTTTCTGTACTTTGATAAAATGACATTTGACAGATGCGCGAAAGAAAATAAAATTAATATCGTACTCCACTGTGAAGGAAAACATCGTGAGGATACCTGCATAATACGTCGAATGAAATTTGGTCACAAAATATGATTCAATATGTGGAATAAGTTCAAAAAGATCTCCATAGGGAACGTCTAACCCAGTGATGGTCTATTTTCTATTTATACTATAATAATACCGATCGAGATATCAATAGTACGTAACATGAAATACTACCCAAAACTAAAAGACAGGTTTAAGTTCTAACAAAAGCTTTTTTATATTACTTTTGAGACGAACAGAACAAATAAAGGGTAAAGTTAAAATTGATTGAAAACGGTATTCCAATAGACAGAAAAAACACGACAATGTGTTACTTACGTGAAAAAATAATGTTTACATATTGTTTGTATGTCTAGTTGATCAGTAGCTATATAAGGCTTTACTTGGTGGTAGGGCTTTGTGCAAGCCCGTCTGGGTAGGTACCACCCACTTATCAGATATTCTACCGCCAAATAACAGTACTCTATATTGTTGTGTTCCGGTTAGAAGGGTGAGTGAGCGAGTGTAATCACAGGCACAAGGGACATAACATCTTAGTTCCCAAGGTTGGTGGCGCATAGGTGATGTAAGGAATGGTTAATATTTCTTACAGCGCCTTTGTCTAAGGGCGGTGGTAACCACTTATCATCAAGTGGCCCATATGCTCGACGAAGCACCCAAAATTTCACTGTAATTCAATCCAGCCTACTGACTCATTCAAATAAATTAAAATCAAAAACCGAGAGGCTCATGCTACTGATCGTTTCACATATGCATATGTTATTATGCATAAAAAAATGAAATGCATAAAATGATATGAAAATACAGATCAAGCCATTGATACATGTTTATAAAGGCGGAAAATTGTTACCGACAAACTTTTACTTTATAATTATTAAAGTCCCGACCCTTATGAATATATTCACGTTACATAAACTCAACGAATCGTCCGTGAGGTTATTCTTCGACATTTTTCTTTTTCAATGCTCCCGAGAGCATTTTTCTTTACATTTCCCTGGTAGGTTATGAATCTGCAATATTTCAATTTACGGACAACGACAATACGGATAATTATAAAGGATATAAAATACATAGACAACTTTCTTTTAATACGTTTTTATCCTGACTTGTATTTATCTATGTAATGGAATCTTTCAATGTTATTTTCATATTCAAGAAGACTGATGAACTTGACAATTGGCACACGTACTAAATAATTATTTTGTCTTAGTACCTGGACCCGGATGGCGAGGATATCAAATATGAAAAAAAATAGGCTGGTATTATTGGGTTGCCTACGTACCGTCCTCCTAGTGTCGGTAAATGATATTCCTTCGCCTGTTTTTTTTTTTATTTTTATACTCGAAAGAAGTTTTAATATCATTACGTAACTGTGATATAGTCTATTATAATATTTTAAAGTAGACTGAAAATGCGACTGAAGTATTCTCAAATTTGTTAATCGTCCAAACTTTATATATACAGAAATATTCGACGCGTTGATTTGGGTCAAAAGAGTTAGTTCTTTGGTAACGTTCCAGTTTTACCCAAAATAAAATATTTACCTTTGTGTGGTAATAAATCTCAAAATACTTTTCTCACAGCAGACCGTGAAACACTGACGCCAATACGAGTATTGACATCCTTCAATTGTTTAATATAATTGATTTAAGTATCGCTTAATTTATCGAATTCCCGATCAATTGCTAGATTTACAATTCATTTTACATTGTAAAATATTCAAAATTGCTTTTAAAAGTCTATTTAAAAAAATAGAATAAGGTTTTTTGTTAAAAACTACGTAGCATTACATATAATTTTAAAAATTATATATAGCACTACAGTTAGCTTATCTATAATTAGCTAACTATAGTTAGCTTATCATACAAATATAATTCAATAAAAAAATACTGCATTAATCGGCGGATTCTGTATTGAACGAACATAATATTTATGGTCGGCTATAACTTGTACAGAATGCTTATCCGGCAGAAGGAATGGCGTTGATTTGATGGGCAAAGAATAATAAACTTTACGACGGTTCTTGATACAAAGATGGTTGTCTAAATAGTTCTATAAAAATTGTATTTTATTGTGTTTTAACAGAACGTTATACAAAAGATACAGAAATAAAAATATCATAACTTTTACTTCGTGCGGTTTCACCCTTTTCACAGCTCCGACGTGGGTTATATAGTCTATATGCAATGGTATATAGTCTATAGCCTTCCTCAATAAATAGGCTATCTAACAAATTAAGATTATTACAAATCAGACAATGTAGATCCTGCTATTAGCATATTCAAACAAAAAACTGTTCAGCTTTTTATATAAGTCTAGATAGACTATATACATTATGATGTCAGAGCGGGGATGCTACCCTATTTTAAACTCGTTCTTTATTTTTCATTTAACCCTTATTCCGTAGACATATTCTTAGTCTTGATCGTAAAAATTTAAGTGTGACTTCAACACGCATTACGTTTTAATCGACTTCTAATAGAATATTACTAGAGGCTAGATGAGTTTGAATGATAAAATCGTTCAAAACAACTTTATATCTAAACGGCCAAGATAGATTCATGGTTAGAACTTGTGAATCTCCTATTGGATCAGCGTGCTGGTACATTGCTGGCTGGAACATTTACAGCGAGTTACTTATTTTTTTCATATCTAAACAACATTAAACAAGAATTAATACTATCTATAACAAATTATAGAAGCAACACGATTGAATAAAATAACTATAATTGTCCATTTTGTGAATAAATAAGAAACATTTTATTTAATCACACGACATTCTCATGCAAATACGTTCGCTCCTGAAGTGAAAAGCTCTCTAAAGGATACTTAAGTGTGGGAAAATGGCGTTCTATTTTTAAATCTCGATCGTTGTTACAAAAACGATGCTAATAATAGAATCCCAGTACCACTTGAAATAATATATAATCACGCAGACAAAGAACAGAGAAAGATCTTTCTGACAGCTAGGATAACGTCAAAGAATTCTGATAAATTTAAGAACTTCATTACATAGTATAAAAAAGTCGCTTACCGATGTCTGTCTCTGTGTATGCTTAGATCTTTAAAATGACACAACGGATTTTGATGCGGTTTTTAATAGATAGATTAATTCAAGAGGAAGGCTATATGTATAATACACGCATAATGTAGTAGAGAAACACTGATAATGTTAGAGGTTTCTAAAGTGATGTAAATAAACACACTGGAAATAAATTAAAACTTTGTAATTATCGCCGAGCATGAAATAAATTACAAACATGAGTCAAGCATGTCATGAAAACACATTTGCCCGGATCGGGAAAGGCGTTAATATATTGTTTAAGTAGTATTTTTGTTTCTCTCTTTGAGAACAACATATGCCTTTCTGATTCTATAACAAAAAGAAAACACTAAAGTTTGACCTTCAAACCTAGTGGATTTTTTCACTACAAATCATGACTTTTCCCTTTGTTTTTAGTAGTAAAGCTCATCAGAAGGTTACGTTATTAATTTTGCCCCCTTCAGGCAAGAACTTCTACCTACGCTAACTGAATCAATATTATTCTCAGCATGCCTATCTCTCATTTTACAAATACAATAATCTATACATATATATACATACTAGTTTTCAGATTAATCAACCAATTATATCACCGCTGGACACTGGCCTCTCGCAAAGTGCGACAAAGCGGGTTCCGCCAAATTGTTCAGGTCATGGGTCCGCCTGGATTGGGAGACGTCCTACAGTGCGTCTGCTAATGACTCAAGTTATGCTGGTAACTTGAGTTCTTCTCCGGATAACCTCATTTCAGATTTTATCTTTCATAGATACTTCGAGCATAGCTTGCTCCACAGCACGTTGAGCGACCTGTGATTTGTATATCATGAAAGGTAGGACGCTTTGGTTGATTTTTTTTTATTTTCAAATATTGCGATATAAGCAACGTGAGGACTTGAAGATGGTTGCCAAATGCTGCCCATCCTAAGCGAATCCTTCTCACAAAACTAAATGATTTTGAAAAAGGTATCAGTTCACACAAGTGTACTCTAAACTTTAAATGTACTTAATATATTATTTTAAAGGTATTACATAAACATATCAACTATTCAGTCAAATATATGGGATGTCGTACGTCAAATTTTAATCATTAAAATATTCGTTTATCTACTTCGAAATGTACAAAATCGTTTTCTATTACTTTTTATTTGTTGTAATATAATATGACAATCTTGCAACAAATTAAATTAGTTAGTTAGTTAAAACTTTGTTAAAATCCAAATGTGTTGGTCTAAATTTAATTATAATAATATTTTTTTATGTCACAAGTCATCTCGTACTTTACGACAAAAATATGCATAGAAACCGAGAATTTTCGAGACACGTTTATTCACCTACCACAAAGCCGCGCAGATGAAGCTCAAAGGTTTTCTCTTTAACAGGAGGCCATTTTGTAAATTTTAGGATATTGCATCTTTATTTTCGTGAAATGTGCTTCAACTCGAGGAGTTAACTAGTACCTATGGGGTGATTCAACTGTTCATATTTTAGCTTCATCATCAACATTAAAATCAAAACATTCTTTATTCAAGTGAGTTCATAAAAGCACTTTTGAAGCGTCATGTTATTGTGTTGATTCAATATGCTAACACTGATTCGAAAAGTAGATTTTACCGAGGAAAACCGGCAAGAAACTCAATAGTTACTCTTTTCCACCATTTTAGTTACAGAGTTAGTTAATAAATTACAATTTAAATCAGACGGCCTTTACCGAATATGATGTTTAGAACTTGCACAAATAAACCACTTCAATATATTTATATTTGAGGAGTTTGAGGAGTTTTAAGGGATCTTAGGTAGTTGCTTATGAACTTTATGCTTTCCGTCCACATCCCCAGATCTTTCGAGCGTGCATTCTAAAGGCCAAGCTATAATGTTCTACTCGCATTAAAAATGTCTATTTGCAAATAATCCTTATGTTTTATATTGTTGTCAATAGAAGATGAGATACAGTAATATGATACCATACACAGTCAATAGTAGCAGTAAACAGTAATAGTAGTATTATATCCAAAACATGCCTGCTTCAGAAAATATCGGTAACAATAGTGTTGCGTCATCCAGCCTGCAAGCAATGACAAGACGGAAAAAAGTCATCTATGAAAAATCTTAAGCATGATTATTATTAAGACTGGTTTATTTTTCCTGCTATTTTCAGTTTATAAAATGTTACCAATTTATTTGATGGTAGGGCTTGGTGCAATCACGTTTTAGTGTTTACCACCCACGCATCACATAGTCTACCGCCAAACAACAATATTTAGTATTGTTGCATTTCACTTTGAAGGGTAACTGAGAGTGGATTAAAAATGGGCAAATGGGTGGAAAGCGCATTAAAATCAATGCCTTGCCAACTGTTTAAATTAAAAGCCTGGTAATATTCCTCTGCAGGGTTAAGGCCTCCTATCCTTTTTAAAGAGTTTATACATGAAGTATTCGTCACAAACAGTGTTTCCTCACAATGTTTTCTTTCACAATCATAAACACAAATTAAGCACACGAAAAGTTAGTACTGTTTGTCTCGATTTAAACTCGCAATCATCGCTTATTATTCGAGTGTTGGCAAACGAAAATCTGTTAATATTCTAAACCCAGTTAACGGTTTATTTAGTTATGAGTAATATTCAATGAGTTTTTGTTAATAGTACAAAACATATCACTCTTATTCTTTTTTAAAACGGTTTATTTAAGGTATTCATTAATATATTTCAGATATAGAACATATAAACATAGAACGATTTAAAAAATCGTTATGTTAAATACAATAGATAGGGTATAGTAT
This sequence comes from Vanessa tameamea, assembly GCF_037043105.1. Lineage (NCBI taxonomy): Eukaryota > Metazoa > Arthropoda > Insecta > Lepidoptera > Nymphalidae > Vanessa > Vanessa tameamea. The sequence goes on along the minus strand of NC_087314.1, from coordinate 2,049,483 downwards.
GCAAATACGAATATTTTGTACGAGAATATCGAATAGATATTTAGACTCTTGGCAAAAAGTCCAAGTTGAATTCAACTTGGATTTATTATTTCATGGACTAACATTTTTTTCTCTTTGATACGTCACGTTACGTGAGATGAATAAAGGTCATTTTACCAAATCGCAACAAAGACAATTATTTCTTGACTTTATCAATATTTATTTAATTCCGTTTCAAATATAATTTTGAAAGTATTTAATCACATCACACATCACATCATCAGCCCATATTCGTCCACTGCTGGACGTAGGCCTCTTCAAATGCACGCCACTGTGGTCTTTCTTCGGCAACGTATTTAACATTATAACAAAATTTACATAAGCGGTAACGTTAAAAGTTCGCTGACTTTTATCTAGATTACAATATTATGAGTTTTTGTAAAGTGTTTGGGAACAGGACGCTAGCAGGTTTTCTAAAATAATAGTCGTAAAAGGCGTATCGAGCATCTAGCCGTTTTCCTTTTGCTCATAGCATATGATATCAACAGTAGATAGACGATTGCCTTGAGCTGTAGCACTTTGTCCCGTTTTATTTGCTATTATTCTTCTTGTGTCCATACAATTCTTAGTTTTACTCCAACAACATAAATCAATATTTCTTATTAATACTCTCTCTACTACTCTCATAGTCTAATCCCTTTCGTTTTATGCCATTTCATGTCCTTCATTCTAAGGGTCTCTGAAAGACGTCGTTGCAATATAGCGCATTCAAATCAAAATATATTCTATTCAGGTAAGGTGTTTTAATCACATTTGAATCATCATTTTACAAGATAACATTTAATTTAAATTTACTACTAGTTTGGAATGTTGATTCGGAATCAAGATTTACCGAGGACTCACAGGGAAATTAGTATTTAATTAAATACTAATTATATAATACTAATTATATTAAATACTAAAATAAAATGCATTAACATACCTAATTAGGTATGTTAATGCATTTTATTAAGATAATCCTCTTAAGAACTGTGGGTCCGACTAAGCAGAGCCCATCTCAATACTCGTTTGTCGTAAAACCCGACAAAAGGAACCAGAGGCAATCTAGCACATAAGCTCATCGACCACCCGTATAATGGCGGGAAATTCACCAAAATTTTGAAGGAAAGTCATGGTCACTCGAGCTAGACTTAGGGAACATATCGGTTGAAATCTAGAATACAAGGCTTGAAATTATAATACAGACAATATAAGTGCATATAACAATTGTTATGTTTCTAAATTAAAAAATAAAAACATGATCGAATCAACAGTTACATTAGCAACACGTTCCATCATCATGAATATTGTAATACTGTTAAAACAAAACCTTTGAATGCAAATGTTTATGGTAATACCGCTAGTATCGATTCAAGCTGAACTCAAAATGCTGTCTACCCAAAGTGCTCTGAACCGTGGATAGGTTTTTTCATATTTAGCGTGAGCACGCCTTCGTGAGTGAACATATATATCGCATATTTTATATATTATAGAAACAGTGTTGCTATATTTACGAAAACTGTGTGATTTTATCCTAGGATTCTACTGGCAGTAAAATGTTCATAAAATGTAATCTTTAGCTATATTGGACGTGTCGATTCTCGTTCGAAACGGATGGTCGTACACATATTTGTTTTAGCCCGAGTGCTATCCGCATGGGCAAGCTTTACGTATGAAACGCATTTTTTAGTATTGATAACATGTGATAGTGCTTTTATAAATATTCAATATGTGCTCCTTAATATCTCTACGCAGAAATTCTAAAGTAGCAGACAATATAGAGAATATAAAAAAGAGTTAAATATTCGAATAAAAACTGTAAAAAATTGAAAACTATTCGTCAACAAAAAAGTCTCAACGTCCGAGAATGGTTGGAAAACCGGCAACAAACACAGTAGTTACTCCCTACCGTGTTTCTTCTTGGTGGTGGCTTTATATTTAATTCAATACTGTATCATGACGATTCAAAAGTGCTTTTGTAAGCGAATTTGAGTAAGGAATATTTAGATTTTGAATATTGAATTTGATATTTACAAAATTTAATTTAATTTAAAATTATCATTGATTCAAAATATTGTGTAATTAAATTCCATATTTCAGAGACCTCTTCTGTAGCATCATCTAAGATTTACTCATTTGATCATTTTAATATCGGCGTTATGGACCCAATAGCGTAGAACAAACTATAAATTACGGAAACTAAAATACAAAAATCTAGTTGAATCAACGTTATAATAACCATTTTATAAATGATCCTTCATTTGAAATTAGTCCTTATTCTTTACTATTAAGGTATGTTATCATATACAATAAATAAAAGAAATTAATAGTACTGTTAGTCTTCTGCTAAACGACGCCTCGTATCACGTAACACGCATTTCTCAGGTATCAAATCGCTCACAATTTTCTGTACATCATTGACATTATCATTGCTGAGATGTCTAACAATGGAGGATAAATTGTTATACTTTATGAAATCGCGTTCTTCGTGTTCTTTATTTCTTATATAATATTATTTTCATCGTCTAAATGTTCCGAAAAAAATCCGAAATATTGGAAATATCATTATATGAAGATGAGAACTTCCCACCATCGACGTTCCTACTCATATCCTGTGGAATTAGTCGTAATGATGGCAGAAAACCTGATGGACTGACATTGGTTCCCTGAGAACCAGGACGAGCCCTATTTTCGGACGCTACATGCTGGCACCGTTTCACATCAGAGAAACAATTTTAAGAGAAGAAGCCGCTACTGCAAAAGCTGAACCGAACAACTATGATTTTGTCCATTTGGCATTTGAACCACTTGGACCTTGGAGTAATAGTGCTAAAAACCTTCATTAAAAGTATAACACCTCGCGTTAATGCCTCTACTAGTGACAAGAGGGCTGGTTTATTTTTTTTCCCAGAGGATCGGATTTGCGATTCAACGGTAAAATGGTGCTAACATTTTTGCCACCATTCCACGCGGTCATGATTTGTAAAACTACTTAGTTTAGTAAGTATAAATTATAAATAAGTATTTTACTTAAAAACTTATTTGTTCATCTAGTTCTTAATTAACCATCGTTAAAAATTACTATACAATATTAACGTATATAGAACCTATTTTGTGGATGTTACCACTAAGCCCTCGCAAAACACGAAAGACGCTGAAGACGTATTCATATATTTACGTTCACTACAGACGAAACTTCAAGTGGAACCATAATATATTTCGCTGAGCGCAAGTAAAATCAAGTAGTTAAAGGCAACTCTTCAAAGAGTCTAGTACCACATAACTTGTAAAGAAAAAGCATATCTCAAAAGGGAATTCAAAGCATTCGTTTACGGTGAACTGCAGTGAAGCACGACTATACTTTACATCTGAATTCCTTACCAAAATGAAATCCGAATGAACGCTTAAACGAGATAAACCACGTTATGTACAATGTACATGCACGTGCGCTGAATCCTAAAACAAATATGTACGTAACATCTTTATAGTCTCTGAAGTGCATACAACAATGTCGATTTTCGAGTTTGTCTGTTTGTACTATCACTTTTTCTAAGCTATGTTTTTGATGGTGGCTGGATGGTGGCCTTCACTTTGCTTTAGATAACTTATCCGGCAGGTTTTTAAGCGTAACATATGTATATCAATTTGCATTTATAACGCTGGATTCAAGTATAAAAGACACAGAATCAATATCCTACTAAATATTTGGAAAAATATTGTGCTACGTAAAAATATATCGCTGAAAGTAATTATATGAATTCATCAGTGACCAAAATTGACTAGAACTTACCATATAATTTGAATTACTTTTTTTTTTTATGTTAGAGGTGGCAAACGAGCAGGAGGCTCACCTGATGGAAAGTGACTACCACCGCCCATGGACATCTGCAACACCGGGGGGCTTGCAGGTGCGTTGCAAAAAAATGAAATTCCTAAAACTGTTGGTCCAGTCAAGAATACATTTTATAATTCTAATATATTCGCGGGCGAATCCGAGGCGCGGATTAGTCTTATATACAATTTTCAACACAATCTTCAATGGTTGGATTTAATCGCTCAGTCCAAATTATATGGAAGCTAACATGTTACTTGAAAATGTGGGCAAGCGTTCCACTGGATATTGATAATATTACTTGAGCATTATCGCTTAAATTAACTACAAACTTAACATAATCAATATTAATCCGTGCAATGATTCAGATAAATTGGCACTAACCAGCTGTACTCCGGTTTCATCAGCTTTATTTTTATAAATGATACATTTATCTTTTATTAATTGCATATCACTTTACGCATACATACATACATGTTTACGATAATGTACTTTTACACATCATTAACTTATACATCAGTAATTTTATTAATTATATTGAAAGATAGCTAAATATTAATTGTTAAATTGTGCTTAAAACATTGAATTGTCGTTTTGTAAATCGGGTGGAAAACGCTGTCGACTGTGACATGGTTAATGATAGAACAGTCTTCAATATAATTTATTTTATAATTTACTTCTAATATATTCATTGCTATTGCAACACTTACATTAAGAGAGACTTTTAAAATTAAAAAAAAAACAATAGTAACTAACATTGCAAACATTTGGCCATTTTTTATATAAACATTAACCGATTCAATAGAAACTATCTTCAGTTTAATTATGTACACAAAGCAATAAGAAAGCTTGCGGTAGTCCTCTCATATCATCTCATCATCATCATCAGCTCATCTCACTTAGTAACTTTTTTTCACATCTATTCTTGTAAAAAATCTTGACCATTCCTTACATTACCAATGCGCCACCAACCTTGGGAACTAAGATGTTACATCCCTTGTGCCTATAGTTACATTGGCTTACTCACTCTTCAAACCGGAACGCAACAATCCTAAATATTACTGTCTGGCGATGGAATATCTTATGTTACCTAGATGTTACCTACCTAGCGTAGCGTATATCCCATATGAATATAAATACTATAAATAAGATTTTTTTAAATATATTTGTTAATATATTTTCTAAAATATGATTCAAATATATTCATAGGCATAAATAAAAAAATATATACGAAATTATATTATTGAAACCAATGCATGCAGACTTTTCCACGATGTAAGTTAGTCTAACTATTCTAGTCAGTCAATTTTGTTTGTTGCACATAAAAAAGGATTTCTAATCAAGCGTAATACGGATTCCTTAATAAAATTCACTGTGTGAGATCGTATTCTATGGACACTCGCCCTAAGCCTAGCAATTGCGACAATGGCTACAGGGGTCGTTATGGCAGTTCCGTGGATGACCTACGTAATTGGCTCGCCTCTGTATGGCCAAATTCTACGCGATCCTGTACGCTCACATAATTTTCTGATATCAACTTCTGAGCTAGGGTTGTTGGTAAATGTAATTTATTCTGAAAGGATATTACCTGTTTATCAGATAAGTACCAATAATCCTATTTTCTAATTTCCCATAAAGTTAAGCGTTAATCATGTGTTGCGATTGGATACCACAATAGGTGCACCTCCCTTGACAACCCATGCCGCTGACCTATTGAGGTTTTATACTATAAGATTTAGGTTATATTAGGTTATTTAGGGTAAATCCAATCATTAATTACTATTGATTAGAGATTTTTTGTACCCTAATAATCTAGGTTGTATTGTTTTATTCAACATCACACACAACACACAAACACGACAAAACTGGGTACTGCTGTTTAGTGGTAGACAATCTGATGAGTGAATGGAACCTACCCAGATGGGCTAGCACAAAGCCCTACCGCCAAATAAATAGTTATACGTTTAACATTATTATTCTATGGATAAAGATGACTTATAATATTCTAATGTACGCCAAATATCTAAGTAAAATTACAGACCAATCAACTGAGTAGAACTGATTTAAAATTCAGTTCCAAGATTTGACTCTCGCATAATAACAAGGTGAAGTTACAATGGCTGTAAAAGCTTGTGAAATCCATTACGTAACAAAATAACGTATTATATGTGCGTATTTAAATATATACGCTTTTATATCATGCATTAGTTCTACGTCGAAGCGCAAAAGCGAAAATCCCACGTATTACTATGATATACTTAAAAGTGGTTTATATACATACAAACAAAGTTCTTCTTTAAGAAATAGAGTCACATTCTTTGGATATCCCATTGCTAGGCTAAGGGGTTCTCTTCTTTTGAGGTAGAGCTTATTCCACTCTTTCCAATGTGTATTGTCATCTGACACGAGCGGTTCCTTCGTGATGATTTTCTTTCACCGTCAAACATGATATAAAATTTTGACAAAACACAAATTTAGCACTTGAAAAGTTGGTTATGCTTGCACGGGTTTTAACCCGTAATCGTCTTTTAAGATTTACATTTTAACCACTGTCAACTCAGTTCGTTTGTTATAGTCATAAGTATATCTCGTAATAACGTAACTCGGTATACAGTTATATCTTTAGAAAAATGGCTTAATATATAAAATCATTACTACAGCATCAGCTCTAGACGAGACTTTATAAATTTGTGATCTGCGAACTTTTTATGGATCATACGCCTACGCATCCCTAGGTAATACGGTTTTTCAATATCATCAAAATAAATTGAGCTCTCAAACTCCAAAAAAATCAATATTCAATTCCATTGGAAGGTATAACATTCTTAAGCAAAATTTATTCTATGTTTTTGTTAGGCCTGATATATCATAAATATCACACGACGTTTGTTGGTCGGTTTTCCTTTAAGCTATAACGATTCAAGTTTCATCAATATCATCATGATCACCATTCAGTCCCCTACAGCTGGGTACAGACTACTCTCTCTGCGAGCCATCACCGCGGTCCGGTGTAAATCTGGTCCAGATTGAGAACCATACAGAAACAATAATTGAGAATATCTTCAGTCTTGCATTGCATTTTTATAGAATTTAACTAAGAAAATTCGACTGAATTGGTACAACTATCTCGACAAATACTCCAAGAATAAATACATTGCGTTTTTAGTAAAAAAAAAAATACGAGCAAGTGTGAACAAATGCATAAACTTTTTTTACGACCTCAGAACAGAGACTCACGTGATAAGCGCGAGAGATTCTCTGACTAGGGGGAGTGATGACGTTATTATATTATTAATTGAAAAAATTGTGACGATGTTTAAAATTGCTAAGTTGCATGCTTTAAGAGAAGTTACTTCCAGCGTTGAACCAAAACTGGCGGATAATATGATAAGATACACCCTCGCCAAGGAACGAACAGTAGGATACCCAAGACCGAAAATCGACTACCAGGTTTGCTCATGGAATTATAATATTAAAAAATGGGGAAATAGTGCTAGCACTCTTGTCACTATTACAAGCGGCTATTATTTGTACAGCAGATACCTATTTTTAATTTTGTACATACTTAAGTTTTTAATGTAAATAATTCTCATAATTAATTTAAAACAAATAAATTAAAAAAAATTAACTTGGCCCCGAAATATTTGATTGGCTGACTTGGCATAAATGATAATATTTATTTCTTATTCATATATATTACATATACATTTAATTAATTTAAGTAGGAAAACAGTCAAAGACATATTAAAAAATCATTAAAAAATATTATAATTACTACAGACTCTAATGGCCTAAACTCTAAAAATATTTTACGTAATAGAGCTTCGTTCAAGCCCGTCTAGGTAGATACCGGTGACTCTCAGCCAAACAGCATTTAGTTTTGCTGTGTTCTGATTTGAGGTGTGAATGAACTAGTGGAACTACAGGCACAAGGGAGGTAACATCTTACCCACGGTTGGTGGCGCATTGGCCATGTAAGGATTGGTTAATATTTCAATATCCATAGGTGAAAGTGACCACAAACCACCATAAAAAAATACCGATAAAAACGATCTAAGCACTTCCCAGAAATTGTGACGTACATTCTATTAACACTAGGAACAAGAATAAACTTGTTACTCCAAGTACCCGATTACACAGGGTTAGTAACTCTTTTTTGGGGCAATGTATACGTTTTTACAACAGGATCCCAGAAAACGTTCAAAATTACTCAATTATAAAATTCAAAAGAATCGTTAAAGAGCGTTTGTGTGCTAAAGGATATTACAACACTAATGACTTTTTAGTTGACTGCACACCTTGGGAATGAAATGATCGCCTCCAGGCTGCTTCAAATAACTAAAATATAATTATCATTGTACATAATAATGGTTAAAAAATATATATACATTATTTTAAATTGTTTTTATATTATTATTATTATATTTTATATAGAAATTATCAATAATTGTCAGTCCCACGTCCATATTAATGTTCAGATATTTATGTACTGGCAATTCAAGCTTTGAACGCATAACTTGCACCACAAACGTTACTTCTAAGAGAGCCTTGCTTTCCGCACTACAGCACTATAATGAATGGGATGGTCTCGGTGAAATATGTATCTTACGTTTAATGGTTTCTGAAACATATCTTATTCAGATCTCTTCAGGCAGATAGTTTTGCTTAGCGGCGTAGATTGATGTTTTCTAAACTACAATAGAGGACGTTTTCTATTTTAAGTTCAGCTGATTAACTAATTATAAATTAAATATTTAAACAAATTAAAAAAAAATTTAAATGATTATGACGTCATTTTGGTGACGTGATATTGATATATTGTATTTATATGATAACAACCAAAGCAATCATGGGGCCACTGAATAAGATGACGAATGCAAAATAAATATTCTGTGCTGATTGCGGTGAGAATATTGAGATGGGTTTGGATGGTCGAAATTCGAAAATAGTTTTTTTTTTTTTTATGGCATATGTTGGAGGACGAGCATATGGGCCTCCTGATGGTAAGTGGTCACCACCGCCCATAGACAAAGGCGCTGTAAGAAATATTAACCATTCCTTACATCACCTATGCGCCACCAACCTTGGGAACTAAGATGTTATATCCCTTGTGCCTGTGATTACACTGGCTCACTCACCCTTCTAACCGGAACACAACAATACAGAGTACTGTTATTTGGCGGTAGAATATCTGATGAGTGGGTGGTACCTACCCAGACGGGCTTGCACAAAGCCCTACCACCAAGTAAAATAAGAATTAAATGGAATAAGAATTAAATATTGAAATATTTAAGCAGTCGTCTGACTTAACGTGAGAGATAAACTAGAGGACTTTACCACGGGGAGATGATTATTATAATCGATGTGCCGGAAAAGCCGATACGACCGGAAAGAATTCAGGGATAGTACTAACGGCTATACGTGTTTTCTGAGGCACGGGAGAACACACAACCAACCCTCGGACTCCGGGCTGTCTCTGTTATCTAGCCACTAGACCACCGAGGCAGTCACAAATAAAGGATATAAATAGAAACTGGTGGAAGAAATGAACCCGGCGCGTTGACACTAAATTAAACAGTAATTAAACAGTATAAAAGCCAACGAACGCTGAAGCAACAATTAATGTTTAGAGAACGTGTTAATCTGACATAACCAAAGCAATTAAACTAAATTCGAAATTGTTTGATTACTTATTAATTGTGTACTAGTGTCGACCGCGACTATTTGATTACTTATTTGGAAAACATCGTCCATTACAACAAATAACACGTATTAATTATGTACTTGTGCTGACCGCGACCATACCGCAAACAACACCCGAACATCTTACTAATAAAATTATGTTTATTGCCTATTCTGAGAATGACAAACTTGTTTGTTTGGACATTTCGTAGCACATGTATTCTGCTGCGATACGCTCAATAAAGCTCTCAGACATACGTACGTATGTATAGATGGATATCTTTGCTTATGAATGGAAGAAACTTATTTATTCTCAGAAAAATTGGCGAAGAATACAGACTAACCTTTTCGTATTTATGGTCATACCGCCCTTGATTTTTTTGTATGCTTCATATCAATATTAGAAGAATCTAGAACATATGCATGGAAATTGGACTTGGCGATTTTATTCGCTTGAAGAACATGTTTAATGGGTGAAGTAGGTTTGCACTTATACGGGCCCTTAACATATAAAAAGTAATATTTTTATATATATTAGTCATTAAAATAAAGTGTCAATTTCTTTTTTTAAACTTCCTTTCACGGTCCGTTATACAATAACAGGCCGTAAAAGTTCTACTGCTGAGCCAAGGCCCCATCTTCTATTAAGTAGGGTGCGTATGCAGATAATGCGAAATGCAAATCTGGAAAGTTATCCGTCGTTGATTCTCCGAGCAGTTAGCAATACGCCACACAGACCGACCTACATCAGAGGTCAGTCACCTTGCCAATAACATATTTTTGTCAAACTCATTGTTGTTATACTATGATATAAAAAGTTATCTACTTGATAAATACCTTTGCCAAGTTTCAATAAATGACACGTTTTTAAAATGATAATTATTCATATACCTATTGCTATCTATTTTTCTGTTACATAAATGTTTAAACCTATTAGTTTTATCGTAAAAAAACACTTCCAAGTCCAATTGACACTTACCTTAATGTGGTTATTGCAATAAAACAAAACTGTTCCAATAATCTCTAAGTCAAAGGAAATTTATCAGATTGCAAAATATAGTTTTTGGATACAAATTTTACTACAGAAATATTTCAATAATATTTTCTTCGTCTTGAAATGATATAAAATTAAATATTCAAGAGTGGATGTAGCACTTTTATTATTCGTACTTTCGGAAAGTAATGGACAGTTTGAAATAGGATTTATCCTTGTTTTTCCCTTCCAGTGTTGTGATCCTATTACAGTGCCCTCAGTAACCTTGCAAAACAAATTCCATAGGAGAAAGTAAAAGATGTACACATTATTTATTTTTTTCAATTAAAAGTGCTAAGATAAGTATTAATTTCTTAAAAGGCTGCCGACTCACCTACAAGCCTTTAAGCCTACAAGCGGTCGTAGTTACTTTCCATCAAGTGAGATTCCTGCTCGTTTGCCACCTATGACAAAAAAGACAATTGTCGTGTGAAATCTGGTTAGAACGAAGTTTCTTTCACTATAAAGATACTATAAAATAAATTAATTTTTTAGAATACTTAAATGACAATGACCAAAATTATTATTAAAAAATCCGTAGGAATTAAAGTAATAATAAAAAGAATAATATTATATGAAAAAGTATACAATAGAAATAGAAAGAGAGAGAAAAGTGACTTGGAGCGGCATGACTCGTATTCCTTACGTGACGAAATTTGAAAATTTCACTCTACTGTAAGCCGCGTAAAAGATATTCTATTCAAAAACAAGTACAACCGATGCCTTCCATCTCCTCTCATTTGTAACACTGAGCATAAAAAAGGAGATTTGTATCAACAGAGAAAATCAAGACGAGCAACTAAATAATTATGACGTAATATAGTTATTATTGAAGTTTGCATAAAGGTTTCTGGCATAACACTGTTAACGGTCAAAAATCTTCACAGATCAGTAATTAGAAAACAATAAAAACACTTTGCAACAAAGGGTAATCTTGTTCCTTATAAAAATCACAACAAAATATTTCACATGTGAACATCACAATAACTTTTTTTTATACAAGTAACTTTTTTCTGCAAATTTCAGAAGAATTAATTATTTAAAGAAAGTGTAATGGCTCAGTCACTAACAACTCGGTTCCTCCGCACATTACTATTAATATTCTTCGAAGAACTCAACTTCCACCCATATGTTCCAATTCATAGTCTGTATAACTCACATTGAATAAGAATAAGAAAAATGAGAAAATAATTTTATTTCATCATAAGAACTAAACAATAAAATATATTATTCAATACTTGTAGTTACAACTTATATCATCATCTCAGTCTGAAGACGTCCATTCTTAGACAAAGGCCTCTCCACTGTGAAGATCTTTGATCTCCACGAAAGCTGGTGTTGTGCTACTCGTACCCAGTGGCTTCCCGCGACCCTCACCAGTACACTTTGTAGGGGGTCTGCACGCGCTGCGTTTGCCGTTTCGTGGTCGCCCCTCGAGAACTTTACTGCCCCACCGTCACCGGTCGTCGATTCTACGAGTTATGTGTTCCCATCCACTGTCACTTCAGTTCGGCTATACAAATTGTTTTATATATAGTGATAAATAAATCTCACATTCAGCATTACTTCACACTATTATAAATAGCTCTACAGAACTGGCGAGACTAAGAAGTATTTTAGTCTGTCCCCTAATGAACCGACTGGTATACTGTAGAATAGAATAAGACATAAAAGTCGAAACCTTTTAGTTACATCCAGATAAGTTCAAGAAAGAACAAAAAATAGTTAACAAAATCTTTTCAGTTTCGAAACAATTTTCTCGGTAAATCTAGAATTTTCCAAAACAAAAGGAATAAGATAACATCACGTTTCAATGTGATTTCTATCAAAGAATACAGTCGTCTTAATTAATAATAACTTAATTCGAAGTCTTAAAATTTTCAATAAAATGACGTCAGGTGGAGCTTGAATATCGTCTGGAGAGCAAAAGATCTCTCAATGAAGGTTTCTTTGGAGCGTGAAATTTCTAATTTACTTTCAATCTTATCGAGTTTTACTTAAACGGATTTATTTTTAGACCAGATAAATGTTTAAACTTCCGTCTTCGATTCTGTTAAGGCTATGACATTTTAAAATTATTGTATAATTCATGGAAAGATATTAGGAAATCATATATCAAATAAATTGGTATGTCGTGGATGTTTTTAGCATCGATTTGTGGTCTCATATCATATGAGATCAAATCGTTGCTAATTGTGAAAAAACCCAACACGTTTTTGACAGCTTTTAAAGGGTGCCATAATACTATGTTTTGGATACAAATAAATAAAAGATGCCAAAACAAGTAGACGTGAAGACTTTTTTCTTGCAACATAATATTTTTTCAATAAAATGAAATAATATAACTTATTTTAGATATTTCTTTTATTTTAACATTGTATTATTTTGAGATTATATTAATGAGATATATGTTACATACATACTTACTTAGTTAATCGTATATAACACGCGAGGCATAACCGTGACGCATACCTACTTTTATCTTTTCGTCTTTGCAATAAAGTCCACTTCAAAAAGACAAGAACAGCTAAAAATGACGCCTTTTTTATAATATATGTAGGTGGACGACCACCTGATGGTAAGTGGTCACCAGCACCCGTAGATATTGGCGTGGTAAAAAATATTAACCATCTCTTAAGACAGCAATGCGCCGCCAACCTTGGAACTAAGATATTATGTCCCATGTGCCTGTACACTGTACTTAAGCCAAAAGCTTTTAACTATAAAACATAAAAAACTCAAAAATATAACTTTGATAATAATCTCGAAGGACCTCAATAACATGACGTAACTTGTTTCACTAAGTTCAAAGGATACGGATGAAAATTTTCAAGCTAAAAATGCAAACGAGCTAACTTATTTATATTCGCCGTACTTGTTTTGTAATTCAGCTGTATTATAATAACAGCGAACTCAATCGAATGTGGTTTCCGAACAAATATATACAAATTGCTATAATAAATAATTATCTATGCTAATTTTTATATTATAAATTCGAATGTACTGAACCTTTTTTACAGTATAGGTAGGAAAGGCAAATGGACCACCTGATGGTATGCGGTCACCACCGCCCTCTGCGCTATAAGAAATGTTAACCATTCCAACATGTTAACATTACCAAATTTCCTCAACCTTGGAAGCTAAGATAAATAAATAAATAATAAATATTGGACAACATCACACACATTACTCTGATCCCAATGTAAGTAGCTAAAGCACTTGTGTTATGGAAAATCAGAAGTAACGACGGTACCACATACACCCAGATCCAAGACAACATAGAAAACTAATGAACTTTTTCCATATCGACTCGGCCGGGAATCGAACCCGGGACCACGGCGTAGCGTACCCATGAAAACCATGTACACACTACTCGACCAAGGAGGTCGTCAAAGACGTAAGATATTATGTCCCTTGTGCCTGTAGTTACACTAACTCATTCTCTCCTCTAACCGGAACACAACAATATTAAGTATCGCGGTTTGGCAGTAGAATATCTAATGAGTGAGTACATACGAAGACGGATTTGCACAGAGCCCAAATAGAACTGAACCTATTTTAATTATATTTTGACGGATAAAGTCCCAAAAGAGAAGATCCTTTTTTTTTCATTTACCCTTGAGAGAGTCGAATTTGGGACGAATTTTTGGATTTTAAATAATTAATTTTTAAAAAAATGTTACAAAATATAAACAATTTAATGATAAAATAGCTAAACAAATTCTTTGGTCACGACCCAAATAATACGCGAGTAAGATCATGGGTTCAGCTGGTTAACTAATTAAGGTGGCTCGGATTTAGTTCCGAATCATTTACACAGAAGACCTTAACTACCACAAAAACTATTCCCTCTATAGAGATAAATAGGGACTCGTTATAACTTAATGTATTTTTATATGTAAACTAATTATTTAATTT